>NW_027327855.1:0-144916 GCF_047675955.1 Chlorocebus sabaeus
AACCTGGCCGGGCGCGGTGGCTCACACCAGTGATCACAACACTGGGAGGTCAAGACAGGCGGTTCACGAGGTCAGGAGATCAAGACCTTCCTGGCCAACATGGTGTGAAACCCCACGTCTACTAATAATACAAAAATTAGCTGGGTGTGGTGGCACATGCCTGTAATTCCAGCTACTCAGGAGGCTGAGGCAGGAGAATTGCTTGAACCCGGACAGGTGGAGATTGCAGTGAGGTAAGGTCATGCGACCACACTCCAGCCTGGTGACAGAGCGAGACTCCAAGAAAGAAAGGAAAGGAAGGAAGGAAGGAAGGAAGGAAGGAAGGAAGGAAGGAAGGAAGGAAGGAAGGAAGGAAGGAAGGAAGGAAGGAAGGAAGGAAGGAAGGAGAAAGAAAGAAAGGAGGGAGGGAGGGAGGGAGGAGAGAGGAGAAGAAGAAGAAGAAGAAGAAGAAGAAGAAGAAGAAGAAGAAGAAGAAGAAGAAGAAGAAGAAGAAGAAGAAGAAGAAGGAGGAGGAGGAGGAGGAGGAAAGGAAGGAAGGAAGGAAGGAAGGAAGGAAGGAAGGAAGGAAGGAAAGAAGGAAGGAAGGAAACTCAGAGAATCAAGACATTTATGATTACAGGAAATCTATCCCAAAAACCAAACTACACACACCAAGCTCAGTTCCTCTTCCCACATATGGGCAAAATGAAGAACTGTTCAATGAATCTTCCCAACTTAACAGGGGACATTTGAAGTTATTTTCAAAGTTTTGCTTTACACAAAAAGTGACATCACTGAGGACTAAACGCTGACTGTTTTTCTTCTTTTGCCCAAATTCCTACTTAAGGGGCCTGGAGAGTCACACTCTACAAACCATGAAGTCTCATCAGAGGGATTTTATTTAACCCTATATAATGTGGTGGCTTACTTTCCAACCAACCCAACTCTGTTAAATTTCCCCAGGGAGGGGTTGAATCATGAAAGGCAGGGCTGGGAGGGGTGTGGAGTGTTTGGGGAGTTCTACCTGGTACCAGTTCTGTGATGGAGGGCTGGGGGCTGGGGCTGGTCTCTGGGTTATGTAACATCACATAACAAGGAAGGAAATCAAAATATTTTAACTCCAAATATATTTTCTTGCCATATCTTGAAATTGCCCTGCAAAGTCATCTCTTGTGGGGAAAAATCTACGTTCTATAGAGAATGCCCTTTCCCTTTTCCAGACCTTTTTCCTAATCTAAGAGAGAGTCAACTAAGAGTCTGGCACCTTTTTCAGTCTGATAAGGAACATTCACAATCTATTCTTTCTGAAGCCTGCTACCCTGGAGGTTTCATCTGCATAATGAGAACCTTGGTCTCCACAATCTCTTATCTTAACCCAGACAATTCCTTTCTATTGATTCCAGGTCTTTAGATAAACTCTTTCAAGCAAATGACAATTAGAAAACTTTTAAATCTACCTATAACTGGAAGGACTTCTCACTTCCCCCAACCCCTTCAAGTTGTCTAGCCTTTCTAGACCAAACCAATGTACATCTCAAATGGATTTGATTGATGTCTCATGTCTCTCAAAAATGTGTAAAACCAGCCGGTGCAGTGGTTCACACCTGCAATCCCAGCACTTTGGGAGGCTGAGGAGGGCAGATCACCTGAGGTCAGGAATTGGAGACCAGCCTGACCCACATGGAGAAATCCCATCTCTACTAAAAATGGAAAATTAGCCAGGTGTGGTGGCACATGCCTGCAATCCCAGCTACTCGGGAGGCTGAGGCAGGAGAATCGCTTGAACCCGGGAGGCAGAAGTTGCAGTGAGCCGATATAGAGCCATTGCACTCCAGTCTGGGCAGTAAGAGCAAAGCTCAGTCTCAAAACAAACAAACAAACAAAAAATGTAAAACCAAGCTGTGCCCCAACCACCTTGGGCACAAGTTCTCAGGATCTCCTGAGGGCCATGTCACAGGCCACAGTCACTCATATTTGGCTCAGAATAAATCTCTTCAAATATTTTACAGAGTTGGACTCTTTTCCTCAACATCATTTTGCACAAGTCTCTCTAGAGGTAACTAGGGGTCAAACTGCATTTATTACTTTGATGGAGAATGGCAAATGGCCTTTCTCAGATGGTGCATCATTTTAAACTCCCATTTTAAATATCAGTGGGTACTGACCAGTGTTTTTGTTTAAACTATTTATACTAAGCAATATGTGGGAATGCCTATTTCCCTAAACTAGTGCTATCACATTTTTAAAACATTTCTGGAACTTCTGTAAAGTTTGTTTTTTTTTTTAATTGCTCTTTTTTTTAACTTTTTATTGAAGTATATCCTACATACTGAGGCATGCACAAAGTGAACCCATTCACGTAACATTCTTGATTCCTTTCAGACACTGTTTCTCCTAGTCACAGGGCAGGTGTGTGCTCAGCTTCAGTGGAAACTGCCGAACAGCCCCGAGATTGGCTGTACCAGTGCGTACCCCGCACCAGCAGTAGGTGGGGGCTGGCTGCTCCACACCCTCACCAACACTGGCCCTTGTCAGTTGTAGGATTTTTTTCACTTTGGCCAATTTTGTGGCTGTACATGAGGATATCACCTTGTGGTTTTCCCTGGTGACTAACGAAGCTGAACACTTCCTTTTGCTCGTGAACATTTGGATTTCCTTTTCTGGGCAGTGCCAATGTGTCACATTGATTTTTTTTTTTTTTTTGTCTTTTCTTATTGATTTGTAAGAGCTCTTTGTATATTTTGATTATGAGTTCTTTGTCAGATTTATGTATTGCAAATATCTCCTTCCATTCTGAGGTTGCCTTTTAAATCTTGTAAAGTTATCCTCGGAGGAACAGAAATGCTGAATCTTGGTAGAGTCCTACTTATCAACATTTCCCCTTTTTGCACCTTTTGTGTCCTGATTAAGAAACATTTGCCTGCTCCAAGGTCATAAAAATATTATATTTTTCAAAGCCGTATTGTTTGTGCCTTTTGCATTTAGAAGTGCAACTCACTCTGAGTTTGAAAGGAGGTGGGAGTCAGAAGAAATATTTTCTATATGGATAGAAATTTTATTCCTCATTTATACAGGGAAGAAAATGTTCCCTCTGTACTATAGCATCTTTTCTGCATAAATCAAGCATCCATACAAATAACCATACATAACTGTTCCTAGACCCTATATATTGTGAACTAAAAATAAAATTCTAAACCCTTTAATGACTGAACAAACCCTGTCTTGGCCAAGGAGACCCCATGGAACTAATTTCCATGATGGGACAGGCGGTCAGACACGCCTCATTAAACTCTCTTCCTTTTGGGGTTTAGACAAAACAACTGACCAGCACTAATGTTGAAATAGAGATCGTAAGACTCACAGAACAGACTGTTTGTGTCAATAAAATACCAAATTATAAACAGGACCTAAGGCCATGCCAGACAAGGGTTAAGTCACATACCTCCTCCACTTAAAGAAAGAACTGGTCAGGCGCAGTGGCTCACGCCTGTAATCCCAGCACTTTGGCAGGCCAAGGCAGGCAGATCACAAGGTCAGCAGATTGAGACTATGCTGGCTAACACAGTGAAATCCCGTCTCTACTAAAAATACAAAAAATTAGCCAGGCACGGTGGCACGCACCTGTAGTCCCAGCTATTCGGGAGGCTGAGGCAGGAGAATTGCTTGGGGAGGCGGAGGTTGCAGTGAGCCAAGATCGCGCCACTGCACACTCCAGCCTGGGTGACAAAGTGAGACTCCGAAGAAAGAAAAGAAAGAAAGAAAGAAAGAGAGAAAGAGAGAGAGAGGAAGGAAGGAGAAAGAAAGAAAGAAAGAAAGAAAGAAAGAAAGAAAGAAAGAAAGAAAGAAAGAAAGAAAGAAAGAAAGAAAGAAAGAGAGAGAGAGAGAGAGAGGGAGGGAGGGAGGGAGGGAAAGGAAGGAAGGAAGGAAAGAAGGAAGAAAGGAAGGAAGAAGGAAGGAAGGAAGGGAAAGAAAGAAAAAGAAAGAAAGAAAGAAAGAAAGAAAGAAAGAAAGAAAGAAAGAAAGAAAGAAAGAAAGAAAGAAAGAAAGAGAAAGAAAGAGAAAGAAAGAAAGAAAGAGAAAGAAAGAAAGAAAGAAAGAAAGAAAGAAAGAAAGAAAGAAAGAAAGAAAAGAAAAGAAAAGAAAAGAAAAGAAAAAAAAAGAAAAGAAAAAAGAATGAACTATGTTGTAACTGCCACAAGGTTTTTCTCTTTCTCTAGCAGCTAAACAAGCTCTGGCCTTGAGATAAGCAATATTAAAGCAATTACAACTCATCCAGCTCACAGAGGCTGAATAACTGAACGCCTGTTCCCCAGCCACAACTACAGCACCGGCTCTGGCTGGTTTACAGAGGCTGTGCACTTGAATCCTTTCATGTCCTGAAAAGACCTTTTGAGGTATAGGGCCTGATCGTAATATATTTAAGTATTCAGTCTCAATCCCAAGGTAGACTTGAGTCGTATGCTACATACATGTCAGTTCGGCACACATGCATGAAGACCACCTCATGAATACTCCTAGCTCCTCCTATAACCTGTTGAATATGCATGTGTATCCGACCCATTTAGCACAAAGCTCCTTCCCTAATCTCTCCTTCAGAGTGCCTGTCTCTGGCCTTGGCCAAAGGCAAGCTTCGTGGCCTACGGGATGGCCACACTGATGGCTGTAACCATCAGGTCTCCTTTTCCAAACTTAGAGATTGTGTGATTTTTAAGTTAGAAATGTCTTTTTTTACATTGATCTGTTCATTCGTGTGCAAACATGACACCATCTTAATTCCTCTAGATTTCTAACAGATCTTTCCTTTGGAGAGAGGGAGTCGTCGTTTTATTCTTCCTCCACAAAGAGTTTGGGCCTTTGGATTTCTTACATTTTAAAATCATTTTGTCAATTTTCACCACCAACAAAAAACCCTGCTCTTAGCTGGGAGTGGTGGCAGGTGCCTGTGATCCCAGCTACTCGGGAGTCTGAGGCAGGAGAATTGCTTGAATCTGGGAGGTGGAGGTTGCAGTGAGCTGAGATCGTGGCACTGCACTCCAGTCTGGGCCACAGAGTGAAACTCTGTCTCAAAAACAAAAAACAAACAAACAAACAAACAAAAAAACCCTGCTCTTTAAAATTTTCAATATAGCTCTTACACATTTCATGCACTTAAAAGCTGTTTGTGTTCCCTTGTCT
This sequence comes from Chlorocebus sabaeus, assembly GCF_047675955.1. Classification (NCBI taxonomy): domain Eukaryota; kingdom Metazoa; phylum Chordata; class Mammalia; order Primates; family Cercopithecidae; genus Chlorocebus; species Chlorocebus sabaeus. The sequence continues at coordinate 5,155 of NW_027327855.1, forward strand.
GAAAACTTTTACTAATATATTTTAATCCTTTTGGACTATGGTCTTTTTGTTATTGATTTGTAGGAGTTCTTTATAAATTAAGAAAATTAGCTCCTTGTCTATGATATGAGTCGCAAATATTTTCCCATGTTTCCATTTGTCTTTAGACTTGGAAATGCATTGCCCACATTATTTTATTTTTATGTGTGTCAATCTTTCCCAGGTTTTTGTGTCTTTCTTAGAAAGGCTTTCCTTACTCCAAGGTTATCATTAAAACTGTTTAAAAACATGCATTTGTACTGAGACGAGAGCAGCTGTTTTGCCAGAATGATGGAATGTGTGAAGATTCCTTCTGTTATGTATTTCCTCTAGTGTTGCTATCACATATGGGGATACTATTTTAGAATAAATGCCATGGCCAAAGCATGGTATTGGTGCTTCTGAAATGTTCTAGAGCCATGTTACTAGCTATGGCATGGACCCCCCATGCCTTGATGATGACTAGGCCTAAAGACCCTTCACCTACAGAGGCCACTCATGGTATTGAGAGGTGCCTTAGCAACAGATAATCATTATTGTACCTTTTCTTAAATTTGACAAAGTAAGGGATTTGAACCGCAGTGCATTCAGACTGCCAGCAGTTCACATTCTACCCCCATCTTAGCGGTGGGAGCGGGGGTGGGGAGGGATGTAAATTATAATTCTGTGTTCTTTCTCATAGCAGGCCCCCAGTATCAGGCCCCCAAAACCCGGACTTACTACAGTATCTACCTAGGAAGCACCAAATAGCATCTTGCATTGATACCATGCTCTTAGAAGAGTCCAGCTGCTGGATACAAGCTGGAGAGGGACCGTGGAGAAGATAAGGCTGAAGTGGGAAAGGAAGAGGGAGTAAGGGTTTGGAACGGATGGTGCTGGAGGAAATTAGGTAATAAATTACCTGAGAACAACTTGAACCCAAAGCACTGTCTTTCAGAAGTCTACCAGGTCAGCCCAAATCCAAAATCACTCCTGTAGCAGGCAGCAGAATCAGGGAAGGGAAATTAGCAGAAAACAAAGCCAATTCTGGCTCAACACCTGGACCAATTCAATCTGAGTGGTCACCCTCGGAAGAAGCCCTTACTGGCCTCCACTGCCTGGGGGGCCAGCTGAATCTGCAAACTGGCTCATGCAGATGGAGGTGGCCTCAGCCACAGGGCATCGGCAGCCAGGCCTGGACGCCCCCACACAGAGCAGCCCTGAGCTCACCCACGCCAGGCGCTGGGCAGTCAGACTGCCCTGGGGACCGCAGAGTCAAGTTCCCCTATCCGCCCCTGGCCCCACATGGCCCCTCACAGCGCATCAGGGACTCTCCCAACATTTGTGTAGCAACCTTATCAGGGTTTTTCCAAGAAAGGCTCCTTCAGCTTTGCCTGGGGAAATTACAGAGCAGTGGGTGGGAGGTGGAGGGGGGGGGGGGCCACTTCCAAACAGCCTTGCGTGTTCTGCAACAAGCCTCTCACCGCTTCCTGCTTTTCTCAGCGTTACAGAAAATGCCTCTAATTTCAGCCGTGGCTCCAAAAGTAACTCAGAAAGAAGGCAAGACACTGACTGGACAAGTAGCTGCAGGGCTCTTAGAGGTGCGCACTCCATTTACAAATTCCTATTTTAAAAGAATTTGCATGTGAATGAGGTTCAGGGCAGATACAAATCAACCTTAAAATAGTTGAGGGCCACTAGCTCAGGGCTCCAGGCCACCAGGCGGATGGAAATACTCAGCCCCCTCCATTCCTGGAGGTTCCTAATGAAACTTAAGAATTCTAGGTCTTTCTTCCCTGCTTTCAAATGATGTGAAAAGCCTCACAACATTGGAGAGAGTCCCTAAGGCTAGCAAATGTGAATGTCAGTGTAAACTGCAGGTGTTGAGTTTATCTTAGTTTATCTTGTATCATCTGCAAGCCTGGTTTCTAAAGGTCAGTTTTCTGACAGAGGAGGTGAGTCTTTGTTTTCTAACCAGAGACATTCAATGAATTCTTTTTTAAGTTCTCTTGCCCATTTAACATGCAAATGCTACAGAATAATTTGCCATATTGTAAATTGTGAGGTAGGGGCAAGAAGCAGGGATTAGTTCTGGATCAAGGGATTGTTGCAGTCTCACTGTCAAAGAAGAGGCGCCATGTGGATCAACACACACTCACAAACCTGTATTTTGTGTATTTTATTTTATTTTATTTTATTTTATTTTATTTTATTTTACTGTTTTTAAATTTAATTCTATATCTTTGAGACAGGGTCTTGCTCTGTCACCCAGGCTGAAGTGCAGTGCCATGATCTCGGCTCACTGCGACCTCCGCCTCCCAGGTTCAAGTGATTCTTGTGTCTCAGCCTCCCAGATAGATGAGAGTACAGGCACGCGCTACCATGCCTGGCTAATTTTTGTGTTTTTGGTAGAGATGAGGTTTCGCTGTTTTGCCCAGGCTGGTCTTGAACGCCTGAGCTCAAGCGATCCTCCCACCTCAGCCTCCCAAAGTGCTGGGATTACAGGCATGAGCCACTGTTCCCGACCCCTGTATTTTGTTTCTTTAAGAGACAAGAAAGAGCTAGAGGTGGACACTCAGACCTTACATGGCAATTCTCCTGGCCTCTTGTGTGCAAATCACCAGACAGAACTCTCTGGAGAGGGATGCGGGTACACCAGGGCCCTTCCAGCTAATAAAGAAAGCTGAAAATAAGACACATGAACAAACACACTAGAGAGAATGGTTCAACATGAAGACACCTTGGCTGCAACTGAAGAAGGTGATGTATGTCCACAGGAGGACAGAGAAGGGCAGGGGGCTGCACGTCCCCTGGAAAGGGCTGTGGAGTAGGTGAGGCTAGAGTGGGATTGGGAGAAGAGGAGTGAGGGTTGAGGGTTTGGAAATGGTTGGCCCTGGAGGGAATTGGGTAACTAGTTGACCTGAACCCAAAGCATTGAATGTGCCAGAGAAAGAGGAAGACTGAGTGAATTCAAAGCAGGCAAAGTGAGCACATCAAAGCGAAAAGAAGTGACTCTGAACATAGCTCGAGTCCCAGCGGCCAAGGGGCCACTGTCCTACTGGGACTGGATTGTCACTGAGAGAGGAGAGAAGGTATGGACTTTGGGACTATGACCCTTGGCTTCCGTCAGGAGTGAGCATCTGAAGCAAACCATGCCTCTAAGGGAGGTGGTAACCACTAAGTTGGTGACATGTTCTGCGTCAGACTCGGAGAGCCTGGCGGGCAGGCCTGAGAAATGCAAGCTGATAAGTCACTAGGCAGATGTTCTAAGAATCCAGGGCCTGTTGCTGGAACGAGCTGGAAATCTCTCATGAGACCCACATGCAAAAGTTGACCTCCTGTTTTACCAAAATGGAAAATGTACCTTGCTCCCATAAACGCTTTAGCAGGAGACATCACTGACCTTTTTCATTCAACTGATCATGAGTTCATGACACAGGGACATTTTTGCCAAGCACTGCTGAAGCCACCCATACATACGGCCCCTAACGGTACAGAGTTTGCCATTAAGAGATGAAAATCAGTGCCAAGGGAAGTTAGAAAACAACGAGGGACTTCCCCTACTCCAAATTACATCCAGGATTACAAAAGTGGCTTTTGTCTCTATCAAGAGGAGCATCCATGGAGACTAGAACCCTGCTACTCAAAGTGTGGCCTGTAGACCAGCAGCCTCTCCCAGGAGCTGGGTAGCAAGCCAAACCCTCAGGCCCCACCCCAGCCCTGCTGCGTCAGAGCCCTCATTCCTGCTAGCTTCCCAAAAGACTATAGCATCCCCATTTAATCCTGAACATAATTGACCCGGAGCGATACCCAAGCTCTTTCTGCCTGGGAAGAGAGCAGGAATCAAACAGGGGGTTTTAATCCTGGTCTGCACCCCTCCTGAGTCCCAGATAGCGTGGCACGAGCAGCCCAGCCTTGCCCATCCCTGGGAGCCTCCAAAGAGCCTCTGAGCTGGGCAGTCACTGACCAAGGCTGTGTCCATCAACTGTCCCAGGGCTCTTCCCAACAATGAGCTCAGTTAAAAACCCTGAAGTCAGGCCAGGTGCAGTGGCTCACGCCTGTAGTCCCAGTACTTTGGGAGGTCAAGGCGGGTGGATCACGAGGTCAGGAGTTCAAGACCAGCCTGGCCAACATGGTAAAACCCCATCTCTACTAAAAATACAAAAATTAACCAGGTTTGGTGGCACATGATTGTAATCCCAGCTACTCAGGAGGCTGAGGCAGGAGAATCTCTTGAACCCAGGAGGCAGAGGTTGCAGCAAGCTGAGACTGTGCAACTGCACTCCAGCCTGGGCAACAAGAGCGAAACTCCATCTCACACACACACACACACAAAACCCCTGAAGTCAAGGGAGCTGCCCTGGGCTGAGGTCCTTGGACTGCCATGGGCTCTCCCTGCCCACACCCGCTCACTGCCCCTCTCCCCTCACTGTGGAGGCCGGCAGCTGCCCAGGCTCACCCGAGTCTGAGCCTGGGCAGTTACTAATGTAAAATGATGGCTCATCTGGGCTGTGAAGGGCAGGTGGTTGCAGGCAGCTGTGTGGGTTACCCTTGTGTATGCAGCCGTTGCTGCCTGTGTTCCAGACACAGAGGAGAGAAGGAGCTCATCGGTCATTCCATGGTGACCCAGTCCCCTGTGATAGGAATCCCACAGCAGCAGGCACAGCTAACACCCCACTCTTAGGGTGCAGAACACGGCTCCTGATGCCCTGTGGAATTTGACGAAGGCACCTTAAAATAAAATGTGTCATCTCAAAGGAATTTTCTCCAAATTTGGGACCATAGGCCCCGGCTCTCAATCTCCAAAGATTCTGAAAATTCAGACTAGTCTGTTTGATTTTCTGCTCTTTTTAAAATAATAGAATCCAGATTGGCATAACCCCTTAAACCAGCCATGATTTTTGACAAGATTTTTTGTTTGTTTGTTTGTTTCTTTGTTTCTTTGTTTGTTTGTTTTTGAGACGGAGTCTTGCTCTGTCGCCCAGGCTGGAGTGCAGTGGCACGGTCTCTGCTCACTGCAAGCTCCGCCTCCCGGGTTCACGCCATTCTCCTGCCTCAGCCTCCTGAGTAGCTGGGACTACCAGTGCCCGCCACCTCGCCCAGCTAATTTTTTGTATTTTTTAGTAGAGAAGGGGTTTCACCATGTTAGCCAGGCTAGTCTTGATTTTCTGACCTTGTGATCCACCCGCCTCAGTCTCCCAAAGTGCTGGGATTACAGGCATGATCCACCGCGCCCGGCCTTTGATCGGTTTTAAAATACACTCAATTATTCTAAAAAGTGCCAAATATACAAATTTTTACGTCTTTAGAGTCCAATAAAACTTCACTCACCTGACTGTTTAGAGTGTGAGCATCAGTGCGCATGGCAGGGTGAGAATCTATTACAGCTTCTCCTGCCTGCATTCTGGAAATGGTGGGCCTCTGCATGGGCATGGACTCAGGTCCCGAATGCTGCAGTCCAGGGAGACCTGCACTGTACGCAGGGAAAGACCATGACAAACTTGATTAGGGTGGGTCTGTGGGTACCAGGTTCTTCCTTTATGGTCTCCACGAAGTCCCCACTCCTGAAAATGAGTTCAGGGATACCTGGGAGCTGCGTCCACACCAAATAAGCCCAACAAAACTGCTAGCCCTCCCACAGCAGAAACATTTCTCAGAGCACATGGGTCAGTAAGCACAGTCGCCACTGTTTATCAGATGCTTAGAGCAGGTCAGTCATTGTTCCGGACTGTCATTGACAGAAGTCGTTTTCAAAGCACCACCCAGGAACATGTAAAAATGCAAATTCCAGGTCCCATCCCAGACCTGCTGAATCAGGATCTCCTGGGCTGAGACCCAGCAACCTGGCTTTTAAGAAACCTCTGAATGGTTGTGGTTCTTGCTAAAGTTTAAAGACCACCAGCTTCCATCATCCCGTCTCTGTGATTCGAGTGTTCTATTGCAGAGCACAGAAAAGTGGGAGATCTGAAAAGTCAAAAAGCTCAGTGCAACTGTATGAGTCAGGGCTCTCCAGAGGAAAATAGCCAGAGAAGTGTGTCTAGAGAGAGAATCTAGAGCACTTTGCTCACATGAATACAGAGACTGGCAGACATGGTGGGCCACAGGCTGGAGCTCCAGGAGAGCTGACACTGCGGGCATCTGAAGGCTGTCTGCCAGTGGTACAGAGAAGTCCAAAGGCAACTGTCTCCTCCCGGGCAAGATCAGCTTTTTGCTCTATTCAGGTCTTCAATGAACTGATGAGGCCCACACGGGAGGACAATCTGCTTTCCTCACAGTTCACTGATTTAAAATTACCTTCACAGAAACCCCCAGGAGAATGTTTGACCAAATATCTTGGCACCCCATGGCCCAGCCAAGTTGACACATACAATCTACCATCACACAGGTCCACATACCTGGCCAGTAGGGAAGCCAGGCTGGCAAGCCCGCCAGGCCTGGTAGCCTAGCAGCTGCTGCTAGTGACACCATCAGCTCATCCAGGCGGGCCTTTCATGTCCAGGTCACTGTGGTGGTGAGGAAGGCACATCAGAGTGGAAAGGGCCCAAGCTTTGCCCACAGTAGAACCTGGACTTCAGTTCTCTCTGCCACATGCCGTCAGTATGATCAAGCATACTGGCTATTCTCTGAGCATCAGTCTTCCCCATTGTGAAATGGGCCTACACCCTCTGCACCTAGAGGAAGGGGAAATGTCAGCATCTTTCGTCAGCACCCAGGAAGTGGAGGGGAGTTCCTTTCCCTCCCAGTTTTCTGCACTGAATGTCCCTTTTCACAGAAGCAGCTGGTAGGTTAGAGAAATGACTGCCTTGCTGGCACCACTAGGGAGGGCGTAGGCATTGCCAACCTAAGTGACATGCAAATTTCACCAGGGTCCTCATGGGGTGGCCAAGCTTTCCAGAATTTAAAATATAGCCACTTTATCAGGTCTTCTTTTAGTAGAACCTAGAACCAGAGACCATCTAAAGGTATGGCGCTTGCCTCAGGGCTACAGCCTGTCAAGGTCCCAGGTGTCATGTTTAAAAGTGACAGAGACAGCCGAGTGCAGTGGCTCATGCTTGTAATCCCAGCACTTTGGTAGTCTGAGGCAGGTGGATCATGAGGTGAAGAGATCGAGACCATCCTGGCCAACATGGTGAAACCCCATCTCTACTAAAAATACAAAAAATTAGCTGGGCATGGTGGCGCACACCTGTAGTCCCAGCTACTCAGGAGGCTGAGGCAGGAGGATCGCTTGAACCTGGGAGGTGGAGGTTGCAGTGAGCCAAGATGGCACCACTGCACTCCAGCCTGGCAGCAGAGCGAGACTCCGTCTCAAAAAACAACAACAACAAAAAAAACAAAAGTGACAGAGACTATAGGTCACAAAGGATCAAAATAGAACTGAACATCCAAATGGAACTAAAACCTGGTGAATTCTTTTTTAAGTCAATTAAGTTGCAATTAATTTAATTTTCCAATGCCCTGTTACAGGTAGTTATAAATTCAAATTAGCTTCAACTGGGTCAAAATACTTGCAGACAATTTAACAACTAGCAGAGGTTTGAAAAACTATAACATTTACCCTCAGGGGCAAGACGTTCATAAGACAGTCCTGCTATCCTCAGCCCAGGAACCTAATCCCACTATAGCCAAGAACAAAAGGGATCTGGACTCTGAGCCACTCTGAATTGCTTCGCATTTGCATAAATTTGCATATCACCTTCCAGCAGCTCCCACCCCAGCTAAATCAAAGGAACCATGGAGTGCTGCATTCTTAAAATTAAGCTGCAGGCTGTGTCTCTGGCATGATATGTCTGCAGATTTTCAGGTTGATTACATTGATCACATCAGTTTAGCAAAGTGGACATGGGGAGACAATACCTTTGATGGGAGCCACAGAACGTCCAGGGCTGTCCTGCAGCAGGGAGCAGCTGCAGGCTGGGTGGGCTTCAGCCCCTTCAGGGCAGAGCTGGCTCCACAGCCGGCCCCTGATCCCACCCTTTGGGGCCTCCACCCCCTCCCATATCCCCCTTGTAACTGGAATGGGTAATCTCATTGGCTGCAGAGCCCGGGGATTTACATAAGAACACCTTATTCCAAAGCCATCATTTGCCCTACCGTCTGAATCCTAACATCTCAGAGACACTTAGCAAAATCAAGCTTTCCTAAAAATAGATGCTCCATATTAGATGGCACATATTAGCCCTCATTAAGCCTCTTACTGAGAAAGCCCTTAAACCTTTTTATACAAGTTCCGCCTATCCAACTTCCCTTTCGCTGTTCAAGCCTGAGCCAATAGACCCCGAAATCACTTTTCCTATTCCCCGTCTCTGCAGCTCCCAGATGCCCCGGTGTGAGGCAGGACACACAATGAGGGCCGCAGGGGCAGGGAAAACATTTTAGAGCTTCTCTTAATATTTTTTTTCATCTGTTACATGGATGAAGGGTATGTTCAAAACAAGGTTTACTGATGGAGTACAGGATCCAGTAGAGACAAACTGGGGAGCCTGTGCAAGGTGTGGCACCTCGGTGCCCCAGCCTCCACACCTGCTGCCTCGGCAGAACCTTCCAGCCATGGCTCCTTAGCATCGCTGACTTTCCACGACACATTTCCATTGCTCATCTTCATCAAGGTTCCTCTTCATAAAAGTGTAATGGTGCTTTCCATTCACTCCAGCCGCTCTCCTTATTTGCATTACACTGGGAGAGGGGTTGGTTTGTTCCAGGGTAGGCCCTGCAGCACCAAGGGCTAGAGCTCTGTCTCCAGCTTCATGCCGGGTGGTGAGACCCTGAGCAGGAGCTCAAACTCAAGTGCATCACCACCCAAGCTAGACCATGGGGCAACTAATGGCTTCTACCTAGAGGGGTATTGTGCCAATTAAATGTGAAGTACTCAACATAATGTCCAAGTAGGCACTCAGTGACCCCTGGATGTTATCAAGATCACTTTACAGGAAACGTGTTTTCAAAATGTGTGCCCCACTAGGCTCCAGGTATGGATGTGCCCATCTGTGCATCCATTGATGAATACGTCAATTGATCTATGTATTTGTCTAAATACATAGATCAATCGATCTATATATTGGGATATGTGAGAGGCTCTTCTTATTTGTTCCGTAGGTATTTCTAGTTACAACTTGGGAGGAAGGTCAGGGGACTGTTCCCTTCTGGATGCCCATGTGTGGGTAGGGCACCCCTCAGGGCCCCATGATCCACGATAAAGGACTTTCTGACTTCTCCCCTCTTCATCCAGTTTCTGCATTGGTAGGTAGGTTTCCTCTGTGTGAGCTCACAAGGGACACCAAAGAAGACTTGAGCAGTTCTTCATCCAAGGTTGTCATTTGGTAAACTCCCCCCACATAGCAGCACATTCCATCAGCAGCCCTGTGCCCTTGTAAGGACCCGCCGTCCTCTGAGCATGCTCCTGTGATGAGCCTTTTGTACCTCGGGCTGGCAGACAGCCCAGTGGAGTCATTCACTTCTCCCCCACCTCGGAATCCTCTCCTTCCAGCCTCCCTGTAGGAGTCCCCTTCCCTCTCATGCTGCTTCCCTGGACATAGCCTTCCTGCCTAAGCGAACAGCATTGCCCAAACCCTGTCATGCAATGGTAGAGAAAGGATGGAAAGGGCATTCTCTACTCTCAGAAACAGTTCGCCCTTCTACGTCCAAACACATGAAGGAAAAGGCGACTGATGTACCTACTACAGCTATATTGGATGGTTCGCTTTTTACCCCAAATTCACACCAGAGTGCACCCAGCTATCTTATGCCCCTACTAGCACAGCTTTAGTCTCCCAACTGGGGGTGCACCATATGAGCACCGTGCCTAGCACACATCTCTGTCCTCTGCATTTTCATGCTGGCCCCTTGGAGGCTGGGGAGGAGGAGAGAGAGCCAGAGAGATGGAGGTACGGCAGTAGCCACGAGCCTGCTTCAGTGCACATGTGCCACTGTAGCTGCCGGTCCCTTTCTTTTTCTCACTCCACCTTTCTCTCTCCATGCAGTCTTTATTGTTCCTAAGTTCTCCATTCATCTCCAAAGCACATTCTTGGCCTTGTACTCCCCTTGTCTGCCCCTGCTTCATGTCCCCACCCAAATGTCTTCTATCTTATCATCTCCATCTTACTCAACCTCATGCTGTTTTTTGTTTCTACGTTTTCTCTCATTTTAAAAAATCCAACCACCTTTAATATTTACTCACCCCCCAAAGATTTTCAGTGTCACCCCCTCTCCATTAATTGTAGGCCATCATCTTGTACCGCCATTCATTTTATTCCTCTATTTTTTCTCCCGCTGTGTTGACTAGCACTTGCCAAAGAACACCACCTTCATCTGAAGATGGCCCAGCAGACATCCTGAATGACTTTTCAAGCACTTTTTTTTTTTAATGTACAGAGCTGACTCAGTAACTTCATCAAACTTCACCTCTGACATTTTAGTCTTCCACGTTTTGTTTTGTTTTGTTTTTTTGAGATGGAGTCTCATTCTTGTTGCCCAGGCTGGAGTGCAATGGGGCAATCTCAGCTCACTGCAACCTCTGCCTCCCAGGTTCAATCAATTCTCCTGCCTCAGCCTCCCGAGTAGCTGAGATTACAAGCACAACCCACCACGCCCAGCTAATTTTGTATTTTTAGTAGAGACGGGGTTTCACCGTGTTGGTCAGGCTGGTCTTGAACTCCTGACCTCAGGTGATTCACCCTCCTCGGCCTCCCAAAGTGCTGGGATTACAGATGTGTGCCACTGTGCCCGGCCAAGTCTTCCATGTTTTAATGATTAAAATGACATTGTGGATAAACAGGTCAAATTAATGTGAATTTTTTTCAGTCAGTATTCTCTGATAGGTATTATATCTCAGTCTTTCCTCCTGGCAGTCAAGACAAGAAGAAAACATAGGTGTAGTGTGAGCACAAATTTCACTTTATTCTTCAACTCTAAAAGCCCCCATGATGTCCCTTGGACCCCAGAGTAAAAAAGTTGCAAACTCCCTGGGGCTCAGTTCTCGGCCCTTCATCCTAATTGTGGCCCACAGTCCTCAAAGTGGAGGTCGAGTAAGTGATGATCTACTGTTATTATTAATTTGCATTTCTATGAAGCTCTTTTATAAGGACACCCTGTCGCTTCAGTGAGCTTGAAGATCCTAGCCTCCAGGCCCATAGCCTCATTCATGGTGTATCTTTCGAGGCGCCCTGTGGAATTGGGTCCTGAGTTTATAAATATTTGATGAGCCTGGCCAACTTGAGAGGACAGTCCAAGAAGATTCATAATGCGACTGTAAAGCCAGGCCTTGGCAGCATCCTCTCTTGATATGTTATTCGGTTGAGAGAATCACAAAACCAAAAAGTAACTAACAACCCGGAGGAACTGACAGTGGTGCAGATGCTCCCTTCTCGAGACAGGAAGACAGTCTCTGTCTCAGCAAAGCTGTCACCAACCCAAGAGAGAGGTCAGAACCAGAGCACCCACAAAAAGTTTGAAAAGAGACCACAGTTTAAGGTGGATTCCCTCTCAGTTATTTGCACTTTTTCAAACTCTAACCTACAGTGACTGGAAGCTTCTAGAGGCCTTTGAATTCTTTATAAAAGCACCTCCCCACCCTGACCTGCACAAAAATGAATTTGGTCTATACGGTCCTCTTAAACTTCTGGTATACGAATTTTATCTTTTGTCATTTTCTGCTTTCTTCACTCTAGACAAAAATATCTAATTTTCTCAGAAGTGGGGGAGTATTTCTGAGCCTCCCCACAAACATTGTCTGTGTCCTTGGATTACTTGAGGTATATTCCGTGTGGCTGCTTTTGAAGTCAAAATGCCCCATAGAGCTTCAGTTTCATAGTAGTCAGCTGTGGTAAAGTTCTGATCTTTTGAGACACTGAAAGGGATTGCTGCAGTAGTTTGTTATTGTTGCTGTTGTTTTTGTTTTTGGGGGGTTTTTTGTTTGTTTGTTTTTTGTCTTTTTGAGGTAGGGTCTCGCTCTGTTACCCAGGATGAAGTGCAGTGGAACAATCTCAACTCACTGCAACCTCCGCCTACCAGGCTCAAGTGATCCTCCCACCTCAGCCTCCTAAGTAGCTGAGACCACAAGCGCCTACCACCATGCCTGCTAATTTTTGTATTTTTTTGTAAAGACAGGGTTTCTCCATGTTGTCCAGGCAGGTCTTGAACTCCTGGGCTCAAGAGATCTTCCCGCCTTGGCCTCCCAAAATGCTGGGATTGCGGACGTGAGCTACCGCACCTGGCCTGCAGTAGTATTTTGAAGAAGCTCTTTAAAACCTTGATGGGACTTTGGGAGGCAGAGGCGGGTGGATCACGAGGTCAGGTGTTCAATACCAGCCTGGCCAAGATGGTGAAACCCCATCTCTACTAAAAATACAAAAATTAGCCAGGGACGGTGGCAGGCGCCTGTAATCTCAGCTACTCGGAAGGTTGAGGCAGGAGAATTGCTTGAATCCAGGGGATGGAGGTTGCAATGAGCTGAGACTGTGCCATTGCACTCCAGCCTGGCCAAAAGAGTGAGACAGCATCTCAAAAAAAAAAGAAAAATCTTGGTAGGATAGACAGGTGAATGAGAGGATGGAGGGATGGTGGGAAAGGAAAGGAAAGAGGAAAGGAGAGAAGGGGAGGGGAGGGAAGAAGAGGGGACAGAGGGGAGGGGAGGGAAGGGGAGAGAGGGGGAGAGAGGGGAGGGAAGGAAGATACAAGCTGGTAAAGTTTGAGGTTGATCTTGCTTGGCTTTGACCCATTAGTCTTTGCATAGTCAGCAATACTTCCCTCCTCCTCTCAGCATGATAGTCAACCCTATACTCAGTTCTTAGAGTTGCTATTTTCAGGACTCATTAGTGGTTTGAATTCACAAGTCCTGTGGTTTTACACCTAGTTACAGAGGTCAATATTTACAGTGTGCTAGCAACACCACACAATAATGGAATTTTTCCCATATAAATAGCAAATCTCTGATAATTAGATGTTAACTTTCAGTATAACCTATGGGTCCAAAGGATACAAACCATGGCAAAGGGTAGACCAGTAGACCTTCAAAGAAAAAGAAATTAAGTGGAGTCTTACTGAAAGCATTCTTGCAACATAGAGCTTTAAACCTCTGTATACATGTTGACCCTGTAATGCTCTAAGAATATATCCCAGGGAAAACCTTTAGGTATACTAAGATTATGTTTAAAAAAAGCTCACCTTGGAATTTGTCATAATAACATATACTGCAAACAACCCAAATATCGCATATTAGGGGAATTATTGTATGTTGTGATGCATAAGGTGATGGAGGATAATACGTAAATATTAATGCATAGTATTTGAAACCTCATTTTCAAAGAAATCTAAATTTATCACATACTATCATTTAAAAGAGAAAATGTTGCCCAGGTGCAGTGGCTCATGCCTGTAATGCCAGCACTTTGGGAGGCCAGGCAAGCAGATCGCCTGAGTTCAGGAGTTCAAGACCAGCCTGACCAATATGGAGAAACCCCGTCTCTACTAAAAATACAAAATATTAGCTGGACGTGGTGGCGCATGCCTGTAATCCCAGCTACTTGGGAGGCTGAGACAGGAGAATCGCTTGAACCCTGGAGGCGAAGCTTTCAGTGAGCCGATATCGTGCCATTGCACTCCAGCCTGGGCAACAAGAGCGAAACTCCGTCTCAAAAAAAAAAAAAGGAAATGTAAAAAATATATACATAATAATTATTTAAGAAAAATGACCATAATGGAATATGAAATCTACCAACAATAAGAATCCTAACTGGTTATCCCTGATTAGTAGAATTGCCAGTAATTTTTCTTTTCTCTATTTGCTTTTCTGTATTTTCCAAGTTTTCTGCAAAGACATATTGCTTTTAAAAAAGTTTTATTTGTACCATGTAATACATTACCTGATAACCACAGTGGAAAAAAAACCAACAACAAAAGAGCTTATGACGCAAGGCAAAGGTCTTACACTCATCCCTCTCCACCTCTCTGGGGAAAATCTGATAGCTGTTCCTGGATTCAGTCACCTGTGATTGCCTGTGATAGACGCCTCTGTTCTGACAAGTTATCAGCTGTGGGAAACACCAATTGACTTTCCAGTTGAAAAGTGAATATTTTGCGGCCAGTGGCGGTGGCTCATGCCTGTAATCCCAGCACTTAGGGGCCGAGGTGGGTGGATCACGAGGTCAGGAGTTCAAGACAAGTCTGGCCAACATAGTGAAACTCCGTCTCTACTAAAAATACAAAAATGAACTGGTGGAGCGTGCCTGTGCTACTCGGGAGGCTGAAGCAGGAGAATTGCTTGAACTGGGACCTGGGAAGCGGAGGTTGCAGTGAGCCGAGATCGCACCATTGCACTTCAGCCTGGGCTACAGAGTGAGACTCTGTCTCAAAAAAAAAAAAAAAAAAAGGAAGGTGAATATTTTGCTAACTTATACTACCTTCTTTTCCCAAAGTCTGACATTTATATTTATGATTTTAGTTAGTTTATTTGTTACCTTTGGAACTCTAAGAATATCTTTCGATATCTGTTTTACCAGCTTTCAGGAGTCATTCCTGACACCTTATTTTCTAAGATGAAAGAATAGCCATGAGAATAGCAATTCCCCCACCTTTGTTTGACTTTCCTACCTTTTTCTAAATGTCCCTTTCCCCGCCCCCACCTTTTACTTTTGACCGTCTTCACTTTAGTGACAAACATGCAGCATGTGCTCTGTTATAAATGATTTCTATCAGTTAAAAACAAATAAGCATGATTCACATTTTTTTTTCCAGAGACGGAGTCTTGCTCTGTTGCCCAGGTTGGAGTGCAGTGACACGACCTTGGCTCACTGCAACCTCTGCCTCCCAGGTTCAAGCAGTTCTCCTGCCTCAGCCTCCCAAGTAGCTGGAACTACAGGCGTGCACCACCACACCCAGCTAATTTTTTTGTATTTTTGGTAGAGACAGGGTTTCACCATGTTGGCCAGGCTGGTCTCAAACTCTTGATCTCAAGTGATCCACCCACCTTGGCCTTCCAAAGTGCTAGGATTACATTCACATTGTTATAACTATTAACTATTGTTCAATTCTGAGCCAAGTGGAGCTACCCTAGGAAGGAGCTTCCTTCTCTGCAGAGCCATTCTCCCATCCTGCAGGCCAGGAACAATATTCCCAGCATGAAGATCAACTAATTCCTCCTGTCTTATAGCTCTTCATGGCTTCATTTCATAGCATCCTTTTATTTGTTTCGTATTTGCACTACAACTCTCTCAGAGTGCTTATCATTTTACCCTGTTTTTAGTTACCTTGTTTTTATGGGTTTTCTTCCTTCAGTATTTGGCTTGATTACAGTCTCAAAATTGTTCCAGGCCCTGAATCACAATTTCTCTCCTATTGGTTCTTTTCCCCTGGGTATGTCTTTTCCAGGCCTTGTCAGTAAGGATCCGTCAGAATACAGTGCAGCCGAGCTTTAGTTGGTCAGTGCTGTGCCCTCGGCCTTGAGCTCTAACAAAGGCGGTTGCTTTTAGGGAAACTCGAGGGGGCAGTACTGTAGCTCCTGAGGCTCTCCCGCCATGAAAGATGATTATACCCAGTTTCTATGTGAGGACTGGGAATGTGTATACCCTTGTGTGGTTGGAATGTTCCCTACAAAGCTTGTGTTGAAACTAAATCCTCAATGTGGCAATATTGAGAGGTGGGGCCTATCAGAGGTGATTGGACCATGAGGGTTCTGCCTTTAGGAATAGATTAATCTCTTCATTGATAAACAGATTAAAGGGTTATCTCAGTGGCTTTATGAGCAGAGGAAAGCATGCTCAGCCCCTTACCATGTGATGCCTTGCTGAGCATATGCTCGCCAGTCCCCACCAGCAAGCAGGCCCTCCCCAGAGGCACACCCTCCACCCCGGACTTCCCAGCCTCCAGAACTGTAAGAAATTCCCTTTCTTCATACATTCCCCAGTTTCAGGTATTCTGTTACAAGCAATGGGAAATGGACTAAAACAGCCCTCTAGGTCATGTGGCTCTGATAAAAGTCAGAGGGGAGACTTTACGCCCATCTGATTCCCAGTCCTGTGCTCCCAGGACACAAGTGGCTCTGAGCCCCTCCTGCCCCTCCTGACAGGTTTCAGGAGGGGAATGCTGTGGCCGGCCTGGCCACTCTGTAGGCACGTGTTTACATTGCACATGTGAGTAAGTAATAAACCAGAAGCAAAAATTACAGACATATAGGATGGGCAGGTGGAGCCCTGCAGCTTCCCTTGAGAGCGTGAAAGAAATATTGAACAGGGGCTAATGTCATTCTGTCCTCTGACACTGAAGCCAAGAAATAAAATGCCCTACAGAGGGGAGGGGCCTGAATCTCTACACCAGTGTTCTCATTGTATAAACCACAAGGAAATACAGTGTTCCACAGGCCTCCCTGGCTTCTGTCGGAAGCACTGGCTCTCTGGCCTCCTGTTTGCTGTCCCAATGAATATGCAGAGAGAGGCTGGGGCTAAGCTGCAGGTCAGCCATGCTGCGCCTCACCAATGGAAAGAGGGAGCTGGAAGTGAACTCTTGGGCTCCCCAGCTTTGACATCTGTGCCCATCCTGGCAGACTCTCACAGAGCTGGCATCCAGGGTTGGATGAAGGAGCACCCTGGGATCCATAGCGTGGGGCAGGGTACATGACAGCAAGATGCAGGCTTCCTGCCAGCCTGGGCTGGCTCCGAGGGGGCTGTAGGTCTGGGATACCACTGAAGTCTTGCCCCTGTTAGGCAGCTGCCGGCCCTGTGCGACTGCCTCCTGGACTGCACCCCAGCGCTGGAGGTGGCCACCTGGGATGGGTGCAGTGGCTCAGGAAGCTGAGGTGACCCTGAGCCTGGCGGGAGGCCAGCTGGGGGCTGTCTGCTGACCACATCCCTGCAGCTGGGCAGCAAGGTCTTCCTGGAAGGGAGTCTGGAATGCATAGCAGGGTCCACCAATGCTTCTAGAAAGCTGCACATCATCAATGTCATAGCCATAGACGTCCTTTGTAGAGGGGCTTCTAGGCATCCTACATCTGATCTCTCACTTACCCAGGGGGAAACTCAGGCATAAGGAAGCTGAGCCATCTGCCCATAAAGGAGAAGGAAATAGTTTTATAAAAGAGAAAGCATATAGTCACCAAGAGGAGAATGGGAATGGCAGAATTCGGTAGAACTGCTCTTGGGAGCTGCCTGGGCATGTTGTTCAGAACCACGTGAGAGCATTGCTGACTCTGACCTTGATGCTCCCTGAGGATGAGGGCTGAGCCTGGAGCAGCACAGGTGGCAGGGCAGGAAGAGCAGGCGGCTCCCTGGGGGTGGGAACCAGCAGAGAGGCTGCAGCTCCAGGCAGGAGTGACCAGGTAGTGTTGGAACAGCTGTCTGGACATCCTGCAAGAGGCTGAGTCAGCAGCTAGCTAGGTGTGACTTAACTGGAGTGCATAGAGCTAGAAGGTAAGAGAAAGGAGTATTTTTATTGTCCTGTCAGAAAATAATAATGCTCTTGTGGCCAGCGTGGATCTCAGGTAAGCAGAAAATTTCATCTTCTTCATTTCCCTACATATAAAGAGCAGGATCCCCCACACCACGTGGGTGGGAATTTCCACCTGGTAGTTCCTGAGCTTCTCCCTACCCTGTCCCAGAGTTTGTCCAAGTTGTCCAGGTTTACGCAGGGCCAAGTCACTGGAGAATCTCCCAGTGCACACGGTCCCTGCCCCAGGTCCAATCTTCTGCCCAAATGGGCGCAACCTCTGTGAGGATGCTGGAAACCGGAGGTGGAGCATCTATGCCCACCAGATCCCCAACTCCCCCAAAGAACAGGACACAGTCCTCCTGCTGGAGGGACACACAGAGAGCCCTTGCAAAAGTCCCAAATCCAGGGGAAATCTGTGTCCCCTGCGCCATTCCTCTCTGTGGGTACAGGCTGGAGTGGAGGAATAAGACAAAGCAGAAACAGAGCAGTTCAATTCGGTGATGGCGTCCCAAGGATGACAAGGGAGGCACCCAGATACTGACGCTGTGTCCGCTCCCATGCTCTGCAGTCAGGCCTGACAAGGAAGATTTATTTTTGGTGCAGGCAATAAGGCATAAAAGCCCGCTCACTGCACGTTCCTGTGTTTTGTGTGGCATGAATACATGCTAGCCGTGACAAGCAAGAACACAAAACAATTACTCGGTGCCTGCAGAGGGAGGCCTGGCCAGTTCCTACAGCAGGACAGCAGCCCGAACTGTCTCCAGGGAGAACCCCCAGCCTGCAGCTTGATTCACACAGCACGGATCCAAGGCACCACCCGTGCCTATTCAGATTGTCTCATGCTCCAGAGAAGTCCATGGAGTGCCGTCCAGATATTCCAGCCCAATAAACCTTCTAAGGGAGAAGCAGGCGCTGACTGGCCCTCACGGTCCCCTGGCTCTCTGCCGGAGCCAGAGTTCCCGACAGAACTTGTGGAACAGAATGTCAGCATTTGCTTTGTCTGGAAAGCTCAAGAGCATGTGGATCTGGCCTCAATCAGCAGCCCAGAAAATCTGCCCCTGGCATTGGCGGGACATCACCCTGTTCCTGCTAAAAGCACAGCAAGGGCTGCCGATGTCCACAAGGGACCTGCCGGCCAAGGCAGATTCTGTCTCCCAGGTCTTCTGAGCTCTGCCAGCTGCCAACAGATAGGCTGTGCCCAGAGAAGGACAAAACATTTTGCCCAAGGATTTTATTATGCAATGACACGAAAAATTACCATGTGAGAGAGACTTTTATTCCTCAAAAAACACATTTTGTTGGAAACCTTAAATGTTATGGTATTTCCTATGCTGTATATTTAAATACTTTATTTTTCTGGGCAAAAATGCCAGGAAAATAACTTACCTCTCTTGAGGAATTACTCTACATTTCTTTTTTTTTTTTTAAGAACTGGCACTTAAAAAAAAATCCTTAGCTGTTAAGAAATGAGAGTTAAATATTAACTCCATGCCAGCATCCACTTTATCTTAGATTCCTGATGTATTCATTTCTCTTCCCCACTTTTCAACTAAAGTCTGCCAATGTCCTTGATTTCATTTTAACTTCTTGTGGGAGCATGCCAAGGCACCTGCAAGCCTTTTGAAAGAAGGGGAGGAAATAAAAGTAAATTAGCAGAGGCACTTGTAAGTAAGCAAGCGTAGGGCTTGGCATTTGTGCCCCGTAATCTGAAGCAGCCTTGTTGAGGGCCGAGAGCTGGAAATGCAGGAGAAGAACCCTTGGGCGTCTCTCTGAGAATCCATGGACTGTCCAGGGAAGCATGGGATTTCCCAGTCTGGATGGAGACGGGTAATAGTAGGGAGCATCAGGTATCCCCGTTGTTTAGTGCTGTGTAACAAATCATCCCAAACTGAGTGTCTTAAAACCACAATTATTTTATGCTCTCTCCTGGTGTCAGGAAGGCTCATCTGGGTGGCTCTGACTTAGGGCTTTCTGCAGTGTCGTCAGACAGTGACAGGAGCTGTCAGAGGATGGCCAGGCATCTCGTCACACGGCCTCAGTTCTTCCCATGTGCTCTCTTCCCATGCGATATTTTGTGCTTCCTGGCGACATGGTGGCCACAGGTGGCAAGACTTGTTGGGTGTTGTTAACGCTCAGGGCTCCAGCGAGAAGCTCCCAGCGGCACTCAGTGTAGAAGCTGCAGCCAGCGGCGCTCAGTGTGGAAGCTGCAGCCAGCGGCACTCAGTGTGGAAGCTGCAGTGCCTTTGAGGGCTCATCCTCAGAAGTCAGGCACCATCCCCTTCTGCTGGATGCTGCGGATCCGCCAGTCCTGAAGATGAGCTTGGGTCCCAGGGGAGGAGGCAGACCTCACCCCTCAGGGGTAGGTCTGCTGAAGAATGTGTGGGTGCATCTCAAAACTGCCACCCACAATATGCAGCAGTCGCTGGCTCCAACCCCAGTTGGAAAGTAAAGAGGGATAAGACAGGTGGACTTCTTCTCACATAGTCCAGGGAGGTGATGACAAAGAGAGCTGGAGCTTCTGCTGCCGGCCAGGCGTGTCTTTACAGAGAAGCAGTGCTGGAGAAGAAAAACACACTTCACTCTGAGAACAATCCACTACTCTGTGTGCCACACAGACCCTCTCCCACGGCCCCGCCAGCCCCTCACCATGGGCCAAGCGTATGCCTGGATCTGGCTAGGATCACTGCACCACCAAGAAAGGGGCAGCCTGCAGGCCCTCCTACTGCCCATGCCTGCCAGGGGCACACTTCACTTTTGCTTTAGGGGACAATGAGGACACTAGAGTCTAATTGCCCTCCGGCTCTGGGGCTAAGAGACAGCACAATATGTGCTTTCACATTTTAAAAAATTTAATTTAAAAAAATCGTAGCTAAATTCCTACTCTGAAACCTATCTCTTCTGCTGAATGATCTGGAAATCGTACCTTCAGATGCGTCATGTTTTTGGTGGGGTTTTTTGTTTTGTTTTGTTTTTTGTACACGGAGTCTTGCTCTGTCACCCAGGCTGGAGTGCAGTGGCACAGTCTAGGCTCACTGCAACCTCTGCCTCCAAGGTTCAAGTGATTCTCCTGCCTCAACCTCCCGAGTAGCTGGGATTACAGGCCTGCGCCACCACACCCGGCTAATTTTTGTATTTTTAGTAGAGACGGGGTTTCACCATATTGGCCAGGCTGGTCTCGAACCCCTGACCTCGTGATCCGCCCGCCTCGGCCTCCCAAAATGCTGGGACTACAGGCGTAAGCCACTGCGCCTGGCCTGCCCCATGGTTTTTGAGAACTTTAACGTGCTATGGCAGATGAAGGTGGATGTGCAAGTCACTTGGGCCTTGGAAAAGATGCCAGTTTGAAAGAGGCAAGCCTAGGTACCTCCTTCAGAGCCTGGTGAGGCCAGCTGCTGAAGGCTCTATGCTCTCTCTGGGGGTGTCTGTGGCCTCTCCCTCTGCCTCCAAGGGCTTGTGTCCCAAGGTCATGAGGCCCCGCACTAGAGGGAACCTGCCTGTCCCCATGCAGGACTTCCACGGCACTTGAAGCCTGTGGCAAGGAGTCTGACTTTTGTAGCTCCAAATCTCTGCAGAAGCAGACAGAGGTAAAAGCCAGGAGCAAGTAAGTACAGCTGACCTTTCTGCATTGTCTTCCCCAAGACGTCACTGCCCACAGGACCCTCTGTGTGGCAATGACACTTTGCCAATTCGACTCTCTACTAACACCTTCCGAGCTTGGGAAGGCTGGAAGTAGGAGCAAAACGGTGATTCAGGCCACAAATAAGCAAGCCACACAGGAGTCAGCTGAGTGCGGGTGTGTGTGATAGTGCGCCCTGAGAACATGCTGGGGTTTTTTTGGTTTACTGTCAGTCTCTTTCCCCAGTTTCCTGAGCACAGGTCGTGTGCATGGACACGAGAATATCCCCAGCATGTTGCAATGTGCTGAGTGAAGATTGTTCTGAACAGCAATGATTTCTTTCAGATCTTTTTCTTATACTCAGCAGACAAGCATGTGCAGCCACGGGGAGCCATGCATGGTTCCAGGCACCCTGCAGGTGCTCACACATGATGGCGAGGGTCTTCCCACTCACAGATGAAGACACTGAAGCTCAGAGAGGCCGTGTAACTTCAGGTAACCCTCCCTGCTTTGGGCCACCCTGCTCACTGACTTTGCAGGAAAACATGCCATTTCTGAATTCTGTCTTTTATGGGTTTTGCTTTTTATTTTTATATGGAGCATGCAGACTCACTCCAGGGTTACTAGCACAAAATCAGACAGTGTGCGGTCAAGCTTTGAGGCGGCACGAATATCGTGGAATGGAGAGAAAGTCTGGATTGAGATGGAGAATGAAATGGGGCAATCCACCTACCGAGCGACCCTTTTACCGCGAAGAAGCTGTTGCTGAGAGGGCAGGTTGCTGCGCACATCCTCGGGCCACATCTGGGCCGGAAGCAGCTACTCTGTCGGGGGCCCCCTATGGCTGGGGCACCCTGCGATGGTTGGGGGTGGGCAAGCTTCGGGTCAGCCTTTCTCACCTGCCTCCCAAGATGCCAGAAACCACAGCCTCCGGCCGTGTTGTCCCCAGCAGCTGGGCCTTTGTGCCGGAGGCCCCTGGTGTCCTGTGATCCGCAAGAGCCGCTGACCCCCTGCTGCCCTCCCCCAGCCCATGAGGCTGATGCCAGCGCCAAGCGACCAGGACGGTCACTGCTGCCTGCTGCCCTGAAATCTGCTTCTCACCAAAGCCAGCCCTCCGTGGAGGCATGGTGGAGGGCTGGCTGGGGAAAGACGTCGTCTGCATTGGCTCTTCCCATTTTTTTCTTCTTAAAAATTGTTTTACTATCATTACTATTTTTTAAAATAGAGAGCAGGTCTCACTATGTTGCCCAGGCTGGTCTTGAGCTCCTGGGGTCCATCCATCCTCCCGGCTGGCCTCCCAAAGTTCTGAAATTGCAGGTGGGAGCCACTGTGCCCAGCCATCTTTTCTCTTTTAAAAAATTATTTATTTATTTAAATTGACAAGTAAAAATTGTATCTATTTATAGCTTACAACATGATGTATAACTCTGATATATGGCTACATTGTGGAATGGATAAATCAAGCTATTTAACATATCCGTCACTTCACATAATTATTTTTTTGTGGTGGGACACTTGAAACTACTCTCAGCAATTTTCTAGTATGCAATACATTGTTATGAACTTGAGTCACCATGATATGCAATGGATCTCTTGCACTTAATTCCTCCTAAGCACAGTGTTATATCCTTCGACCAGCATCTCCCTGTTCCCCAGGCCCCCAGCACCTGGTAACCATCTTTCTACCCTACTTCTGCAAGCCCCACTTCTCCACTCTATCTGCAGGTGAGATCACGCAGCATTTGTCTTTCTGTGCCTGATTATTTCACTTAACATAATGTCCTCTAGGTTCATCCAAGTTGCTGCAAATGACAAGCTTTCCCTCTTTTTTAAGGCTGAATCATCATACCGGGCACACAGCTCCTCCCAGCAGTTCAACTAGTATTTCAGCAAGAAAGGAATTTCAGAGAGACCAGGGCTGACCATCGAACCCAGAAAAACATCAGTGCCATGTATTCTCTGACACCAAAAGCCTTCAGAGAAATTGAAATGACCTTATCAAAGAGCAGCAAAATGATTTTCTCCTGGTTGATAACTTTTGTTAAGTTTTTTTCAGTTTGGTAGCAAATGGCCCCAACGACTTTTTCCCATATCTCCTGTACTTGGCATTCAGTTCCACTGAGCTCGACCTTGGAAGGCCGCATTCCAGTGTTGCCTTCTGGAGCTTACACCAGAGCCAGCGGGCTGCTGGGAGCACACTGGCCAGGCAGGCAGTCTTCTCAGGGTTTCTGTTCTCCACCTGCCTCTTCATATATATATATATATATATACACACACACACACACACATAATCATATCATAGATATCATACATACACATATGTATAATACATATACATATACACACATCATATATCATATCATCTACATGATACAATATATCATATATATAATTAAGCTTCTTTGCATGAAGAACAGTTGGGAACCCATCCAGCAAGGCTCTTTCATCTTTTGGGTCCAAGGCTGAATCAAGGGACCACATTTGTTGTTCCATACTCTTCTCAACAGCCGTGCCTCTTCATCTTCCTGCAGACAGGGTGCATTTCCATGCGTTCTGGAGCCAGAGGAGGCACAGAGCTTATGTGGATGCCTTCAGATATGTTCCTTTCTAAATAAATGGCTCCAAGGCAGCGTCCTTACAGCCCCTCCAGACACACCTGGGTAACCCTCCGGTCCCCAGAGAGCTGGGAGCACGCACTTGTTGTTGCCACTAACATTAGCTGAGTAATTGGCAGGACAGCTCAAGTCTCCTGAGTTCCATTCTATGCTTTGGAAGCAGCCCTGCTGCATCTGACATTGTGTAAAAACACATACGGCAAGTGGTAGGTTTTTATGCAGCCTGCACACTCTGAACAGAAAGCAAAGATGGCACAGGTATACCCCAGAAGTCCTGAAAGGAAGTGATTGAAACTTGACTGCTGAAATAACTGTGGCCAGCCCTTTCAATGGAGAGCACAGGTCCGTGAAGCATTCCTGCGGCTCTTGACCTATGCCAGCCCTGCCCATGGGGCCCTGAGTGTTCACAGGAGCTGTGGGACATCTCTAGGTTTTGCACCATCAGGATCTAAGAAGACACTCACCTTCCTGCCATCAATGTCTAGTGCATGTGCTTTCACCCTTTGCTGCTTGCAGTGCAAACTCCTTGCTCTCCATGCATTCCTTGGCCCTGGCCAGCCGCCAAGGTTGCAATAGAGACTTTGAAATAACACCAGCCTCTCAACAGCCAAGGTGGCCGCATTGTCTCCTGAAGCCACGGGTCAGCATGTCCCCATGCCTGACTCTGGCCCCCAGGACCTCTCTGGCACCAAGGTGCATGTGCAGGTAGCTGTATCCACACTCTTTTTTTTTTTTTTTTTTTTTTTTTTGAGACAGTCTCACTCTGTTGACAGGCTGGAGTAGTGCAGTGGTGCAATCTCGGCTCACTGCAACCTCTGCCTCCCAGGTTCAAGTGATTCCCCTGCCTCAGCCTCCTGAGTAGCTGAGACCACAGGCATGCACCACCACGCTGGACTAACTTTTTGTATTTTAGTAGAGATGGGGTTGCACCATGCTGGCCAGGATGGTCTCGATCTCCTGACCTCGTGATCCTCCTGCCTCAGCCTCCCAAAGTGCTGGGATTACAGGTGAGCCACTGCACCCAGCCCACGCTCTTCTTGAGAACATGTCTAGGTCCTTGAGTCCAACCTACCAGACAGACCTTTGCAATGCTGAAAAAACAGTCAAAACCCCAATCTTGACTTTTCACAGCACAATAAAACACAGCTTCCACCTTTTTCCCATCCTCAGGGATTCTGATACAGCTATTCGGGGACAGATGAGGCCTGGGCATCTCTTAATAACCTCTCCAGATGATACAAATGTATAGGCAAGAGGGAGGGCCAAAAGAGAAAAGTATCAGCTAATACCTAGCAGGAGAAGCAGTCAATTTAATGCAATGATCCAGTTATCACTCACTGTATGAAGAGAGTGGCTCATTGTAAAAACAAAAACAAAACAAAACAAAACAAAAAACAGCATGTTAGAGATGGCCACTACCACAGTGCCCAGGGGCCTCTCTGGGATGTGGGTCTCCTGTCTCCTGTTTGCTGACTGAGCCCCTTGTTCTTCTGCCACTACAACCAGGTCAACTGTAGACTTGTCCTCTTGGTCCCGGGAAAACTTTCCCACCTGGGGACCCAATCACTTCCCACAGCCAGAGCAGAGACTCAGACCTCTCCAACTGAATCAACTTTGGGAGGACACTCTGTCCTTCAGGCTGGCCCAGGAGAGTGTCCGTGCCCAAAACAGCAGCCCTGTCTCCTCCTCCACACACTCAACACTGGACAACATAATCCCAGGTGGCAGGGACTGTCCGTCACAGATGTACTAGGAGCTGATAAGAATACCAGGCCGGGGCCAGGGCTGCTCTGGGCCCAGGGGATTGCTGGGCGAGGTGCCAAAATGTCCTGGAACTAACGACTTCCAGATGTGTCTCTACCTGGGAGGGGAACCAGGATGACCACACAGATGGTCTACACCTACGCTGCCCCAGTTGACCCTTTTAACATTTGTATTTTGACATAATTTCAGACTTAGAAAAAAAGTTGCAAGAACAGTACAAAGAATGACCATAATCTTCACCTGGATTTCCCAAATGTTGATGTTTTACCATTTTTGCCTTCTCTCTTCCTCCGCCACCCCTTAATGGAGATATGTGGAGAGAGAGAGAGTTGTAATTTTTTTTGTGAACCATATGGGGGTCAGTTGTCGGCATGATGCTTCTTTACTTCGGAATATTTACTGCTTATTTCCTAAAAAAATCAGAGACATTCTACTATGTAACCACAGTACTGTCCTAAAACCCTGGAAATGAACATGGATGCAATCGTGTGGTCTAATCTGCAGAACTGATTCCGATTTTGCCGGTTGTTTCGACAACGTCCTTTACCACACAAGAGCGTCCCCAGTGTGTGCTGCTCGCAGCTGGCCTGCCTCTCTGTCTCCAAAATTTCTCTGTCTTCCAGGACCCTGGCATCCAACTCAAAGCAGAGGTCATGTGAGTCTGTCAGATGTTTTCTCAAGGTTACCTCAGGTCATGCATTTTTGTCAGGAATATTTCTAGAATCGAGGCCTCACTGCCCTCTGGGCACCCTTGCAAACCCATGAAGCTGCCGTGGGACCCCACCAGGCACATGGGAAGCTCCTGAGGTGTGGCAGGTGCTTTTCCTATTAAAATGGCTATTGCTATCCTCCTTCTGTGCTGCCTGATTTGGGGGACTGACTTCCAACTTTATGTTTGCTCAAAGTTCAAACCTTTTCGTCGCACACGGTGAAGTGCAGGCCAGGGGTCCCCCTCCAATGCTCTCAGCAGTGGCCAAGAAGAAACAGCAAATCTGGGAAGTCAGACATCCTGCCAAGGAACAACAACCACACCGGCGCGCTGTCTGCCAGCCTGCCTCCTGCGGCAGTCACCTTGCCACTTCATGGCTATGAGTGTATTTCATTTACCCGGCACCTAAATTAATATCCGCACACGCTGGAGCAAAGACATCCTGTGGAGTCCCAGCTGGAACTGCACTGATCCAATCCCGGGGTGCCAGCGTCCTTGTTGGACATTTAGGGGCCTGGCTTCTGCACCCGGCAGTGGGCATGCTTGTTATATAAACACAGAGCAGCGCCAGGGTGGTTAGCCCATCTGCTCCTCTGCACACTTCTTGCCTACACTAATCATTTTCCATCCTCTTAGGTGAAAACTTGGAAAATGTAAGGGCTCCCAATCTCCTTTTCATTTGCAAACGAGCCATTTCAGCTAAGCGTGGCCCCCTATTCTTCTCAGGCATTTGTGTTTGTGAAAAGACCCGTCTCAAATTTCTGGGGCAGGAGCAGCTGCTGCAGGCCTCTTTTCACTTGGCCTGGCTCCCCCAGCCCTCTGCCTCCCGCCCCCTCCCTCCTTTTGTCTCTGTCAAAGCCAGCTCCCCTCTTTGACCCCTGGCCAACTCGGAGCCTCCTCCTTTGTCAGTCTCCCCAGACAAGTTTCACCCTAAATCAAGCATTGTTTGGGCTCCTGAGGCCAGCACGTGCCCATATCCCCTAATCTTTTAATTTCACCCCAGGAAAAAGCAGCTGTTAGTGATACACGCAATGCACAGCTGTTGGCCGGGCCTGCTGCCTGCTCCAGAGAACAATGAAGAAGAAAGGGCACTTGCAGGGCTGCAGGAATATGTACATCTCCCTCTCTCTTTCTTCTTCTTAGGATTTTTTTTTTTTTCTTTTTGCAACAGTTGGCAGCACGTGCTGTGAAATGCTGCCCTGCTAGAAAAGCCACCTCCCCCACCACGATTTTTGTCCCCACCCGTTCAGCGCTCCGCACACCATTTGGTTTGCAGTTGGGCTCATTTAAGAACCAAACTTTCAGTTTCAAAGATCCCTGGCGTGTGGCATGATCCTTTTGTTACAAACATGCATCTGATGAATTACAGGGGACCCAGACAGACAGACAGAGGCTTCACACTCACCGGCACATGCCCACATGGGCCTGCCGGAGCCCCCCACGCTGACATTCATGGGGGCAGGGCAAGGGGGCTGTTTAGGAGCATCCATGCTTTTTGGGACTTGGGTATGCATGACCAGAGGACAAGAGGATCTTGTGGAAATACATATTATGGAAGCCAACCAAAGTTGGCCTGGCACCAGGGAGGGGCCTCCATGAAGGTGTTTGGGGGCACCTCATGTTTGCATGCTGAGTCCTTGCTGAAAGGCGTGTGGTAGCTTGATTTTCTGGAGCCTTTCTCTGGGCATACCTGTGCCCCCAACAGCCTAAGGCATTAGGGAATGAGAGTAGAATAGCACAGTACTGCCCTACACTGCCAGTGTGCCCCGGAGCAGGGCAGGTCACCTTGTCAGGGCAGGAGGACAAGGGACTGAGAGGACTCTCCACAGCACACTGCTCCGTGGAACTTTCTGCAATCATGAGCAGGTTCTCTGAACAGGGTCTGCACTGTTCAGTACAACCACCGAGCACTCGAAATGCAGCTTGCACGTATAACAGACTAACTTTAAAAAATGCTAATACGTTTAAATTAAGGTAGCCACATCTGGCTGGTGGCTATTGCCTTAGATAGTACAGCTCTAAACGATGGGTTTTCAAACTTTGAATCACATGAGAAACAAAAAAATTCAGATGCCTGGGTTGGTTCTACTTCCAGAGCGTCTGATTTAACTGCTCCGATAGTAGCCTGAGCATGGGGATTTTTACGGCTCCCCAGGTGGCCATGATGGGGAGAAAAGTTGGGGCCCTGTCTTAGGCTTCCAGCTCCAAATGTGGGCTCTGCAGAGACAGACAGTGCATTTGGAAGGCACACGTCTAATTTAGCCATAAACGTTCCCTGTTTCTAAAATGCAGGGGATTTTTAAAGCAATTATCCACCCTGACATTTGTCCCTCCTCTGCCTGCCCTGCCCAGGTTTCAGGGCTGTCCCTACCGAGAAGTGGCCCGTGCAGCCACAGGTTGGTGCGGGCCCCTTTCCACTCACTTTATCTCACCTGGCCGGTCATTGAAAGATGCTGGCAGAAACCCGACGCTCAGCGGAGCATATGGTGAGCCGCACACCTGCCTCGCGGGCACCTGCTGGGCCTCCCAGGGGTGTGGGGCGGCTGTCTAGGGCGCTCCAGGCCAGTGCAAAGCCTCCGACTCATTTGCATGCTGGACGCCTGCCACGTGCCTGGACTATGGCAGATCTGACACGGCATGTCATTGCTTTGAAGACCAGCCAATCTGGAGAAGCCTGCGCCTTCAACAACAAAGCCGGCAGTCCGTCTGAGACGCGTGCCGGGGCCGTGCACAGGAGCCGGCACACATGTGCGCACACGGGCCACAGACACTGCCACCCGCAGACTGTCTTCTGTGACTCAGGGCCTTGAGAAGGTTGTAGCTTGGCAGTGGCCAGGGGTCAGCCCCTGAGCTGTGTCCAGAGTCCCCTACAGATGCTGCCCAGGAAAGCTGGACTCTGCCCACGATTTGATAAATGAGACCCTGGTGGCGTCTGTCCTTTGACATTTCCTTTTCAAACAAGGAATCACTCTATGTTTTCATCATCTCTAAAGCTAAGCAAAAAGGCAATGAGTGGCCATGTTTTAATAACGCTATCGTACGTTGCTTCATCCTAATGCTGATGGTTGCATTAGGGGAAAGCTCACTACGGCTGAGCTTTCAAACGCCTCCAAAGAAGCGAATTCTCTTTTTGCCAGATGCAGTGTAAATAACTGGAGACCTTTGGCTTCCCCTTTTTGCTGCACGCGTGGATAATAATGAGGGCGAGTGTGAAGGGCTGATCCAATTTGGATGAATTCTTTCCCCTGAGGATCCAGCCCTTCACTCTGGAAAGGGTTAAAAGTCAATGCAGCCACTGCTGCCCTGTCCCCTCTGCCCTTGCAGGGTGACGACTGGATAATCAGTGAATGAGCTCCTGCCAGGGCCAGAGGCCAGCAGCCTCCAGCCCACCTCAGCCATCTGTCCAGACACGGGGACAGCCACGCTGTCAGTGGAGGCAGGGCTTGGAAAGCACAGAAGCTGGGCCATGTGGCAACCCGGCCAGTTCACCAAGGGCGGGGAGAGGCATCCCATAAAATATTGTGACACTTGAGGCCTGGCTAATGGCTGCAGCTGAAGGCTGGGTGGCCGGCTCACATCCCTGTGCCCAGGCTGGCATTCCTGCCACCCGCCCGAGCCAGGATGGAGTAGAGGAGGCCTTTCAAGTTGGGGGAGATGAGGCTTTTCTCCAGCAGCCAGCAGGGCTAGGGAAGGTAACAGGCAGGCATGTTTTAAGGCCATTAGCAAAGAACAATGGAAAGCTGAAAGGTAATCCCAGTGAATAGAAGACACAAAGTGGGCTTGTGCCAGCAGCCTCAGGGTCAGCTCATTATCCCAGACGGCAGATGGAGGGGGCCTGGTTGCTGGGCAGAACTCTGAGCTGCCTGCTGGGCGGGGAAGGCAGGCGCTGCAAGCCCAGGACTCCTCCCATCAGCAGCACGAGCAGCACTGCCCCATCCCGAAGCCCTGCTCAGTGAACTCACCGGATCATCGGACTCAGAGTGAGGGGAGTGCTGCCTTCTCGGTCCCCACAGGAGCCCTCACTGATGGAGCATTTTCACTCAGCTAAGACCCCCTCAGCCCTGTCCAGCAGCCTTCTCCAATCTAAGCACTCTGACCCCGGGGACTAGAAGGTGCTTGAGAGTGGGGACCATGTGCCCTGCATCCTGTCCTTATCATCATCTCAGCACAGGCAGCTTCTGACTCTGCTGCATTGTCCTCATGTGCCTACATAGGCTGAGCCTGCACAGATGTCCTGGAACAGGCTGGCCGGGGGCTGTGGACGCTGGAGCATGTGAACACTGGAGGAAGGATTGCTCACTGGGGGCTGTGCACACCAGGTGTATTGGATGTACACGCTGGGGTGTAAATGCTGAGAAAGGGCACACTAGGAGGATATGCACACTGGGGGGAATGCACTCTAGGTGTGTGTACATTGGGGGGATGTGCATACTAGGGGAAGTGCACTAGGAGATGCGCACACTAGGGGCATAAACACTGGGCTGATGTGTACACTGGAGGCATGTGTACACTTGGGGGCATACATAATAGAAGGACATGCACACTGGAAGAATGTGTACACTAAGAGAATGTGCACACTGCAGGGTGTGCACACTGAGGGAATGTGTACACTGGAGGCATCTGTACACTTGGGATGTGCATACTGGGGGGCATGCACACTGGAGGGATGTGCACATGGGGGATGTGTGCACTGGGAAGATGTGCACACAGAGAGGATGTGCACACTGGGTAGGTGTACACACTGGGGGGATGTGCACACAGAGGGGATGTGTGCACTGGGGGGATGTGCACACTGGGTAGATGTACACACTGGGGGGATGTATGCACTGGGGGGATGTGCACACTGGGTAGATGTACACACTGGGGGGATGTGCACACTGGGTAGATGTACACACTGGGGGGATGTATGCACTGGGGGATGTGCACACTGGGTAGATGTACACACTGGGGGGATGTGCCCACTGGGGGGATGTGTACACTGGGAAGATGTGCACACACAGGGGATGTGCACACTGAGTAGTTGTACACACTGTGAGGATGTGCACACTGCATAGATGTACACACTGGGGGAAGTGCACACTGGGGGGAAGTGAGCATTGGGGGGATGTGCACACTGGGGGGATGTGCACGCTGGGGGTATGTGCACACTAGGGGGATGTGCACACTTGGGGGATGTGCACACTGGGGGGATGTGCACACTGGGGGGATGTGCACGCTGGGGGTATGTGCACACTATGGGGATGTGCACACTTGGGGGATGTGCACACTGGGGGGATGTGCACACTGGGGGGATGTGCACGCTGGGGGTATGTGCACACTAGGGGGATGTGCACACTTGGGGGATGTGCACACTGGGGGGATGTGCACACTGGGGGGATGTGCACGCTGGGGGTATGTGCACACTAGGGGGATGTGCACACTTGGGGGATGTGCACACTGGGGGGATGTGCACACTGGGGGGATGTGCACGCTGGGGGGATGTGCACACTGGGGGGATGTGCGCACTGGGTAGTTGTATGCACTGGGGGGATGTGCACACTGGGTAGATGTACACACTGGGAGGAAGTGAGCACTGGGGGGAAGTGAGCACTGGGAGGAAGTGAGCACTGGGGGGAAGTGAGCATTGGGGGGATGTGCGCACTGGGTAGTTGTATGCACTGGGGGGATGTGCACACTGGGTAGATGTACACACTGGGAGGAAGTGAGCACTGGGGGGAAGTGAGCATTGGGGGGATGTGTGCACTGGAGGGATGTGAACGCTGGGGGCATGTGCACACTGGGAGAATTTTTCACTGGGGGCATGTGCACACTAAGGGAATGTGCACACTGTGGGGATGTGCACACTGGAGGAAACATGAGTATGTACATACTGGGGACATGAACACTCAGTTAATCACACCTGGGATGTGCACACTGGCCAAGGCACTTGCGTTCACTGTGACACCCATAGAGCAGTGGCATTAGCAGACCTCGATCACCCTCCATGGAAGGGCACCCTTCAAATCTGCATACTTGGAAAGCCATCATCGGTTGTGGGGTGGTGAGACTGCTGAACCACAGAGGCTGGAATGCCCTGTCCTCCTCCTCAGCCTGCTTTGAAATCTCTATTACGTCTTTCCTGCTGCCCCTGCTGCCAGACGATTCCAGCAGAATCTTTTGCTTTTTAGAATTTGAGTGTTTTGTTTTGCACAGTTGAGTTTTCATTCTGCTGCAGCCTCTTCAGGCAACAGTGAACCCAGCCTGGAGCATGCTCTCAGCAAAGCCTCAATGACCAAAATCCACACTAAAGTGCATTTTGCCCCTCTGCTTCTAGGCAGTCAGCACTCCAGCCGCGGCTGCCTCACCATCTTCTATGTTCTCTGTGCTAGAAAAACAGTATTTCAAGAAAACTTCTCAGTGAGCTTTCCAATTTTAATTCAGCCTATTGCTTAACAAGCAGTCATATAGAATAAATACCAGTGCTGAACCCATGCTGAGGCTGCCATAAAGAATGCACAGAGAATTGACATTGTTCTTCTAGACTAAAGTTAAAAAGCACAATTTTATTCAGGGGAGATCTTTATAAGCCATTCATCCAGCAGAGCTTGCACTACTGGATGTAGAGGTGCACACAGAGATACATCCATACATTTTGCGGGGCAGTTTCTTGACAGAAATGCAATGCTAGCAGCTGCCTGCTTCTGTTCCTTCAATGTCTTAATTCCTACAGTGAAGCAACAGGAAGTAGTGCCCTTTGTGCAGCATCCGTATTATGGTGTCTTCAAGAGCCACTGCATGCCACAGACAGAATTACATGGACTCTGCCCACACTGGCCATCATCAAATTCTATCCAAAGTGTTTTCTTCTAGATTTCCCTTTTGTAACACAGAGTGTCAAAGTAGTATAAATCTTTTAAGAAAAATTGTATAGCACATAACATCTTTTTGGTTTTGTTGTTGTTGAGACAGAGTCTTGCTCTGTCACCAGACTGGAGTGCAGTGGCGTGATCTCAGCTCACTGCAAACTCCACCTGCCAGTTCAGGCAATTCCCCTGCCTCAGCCTCCCAAGTAGCTGGGACTACAGGTGCGTGCCACCACCCTCGGCTAATTTTTTTTCATTTTAGTAGAGATAGGGTTTCACCACGTTGGCCAGGATGGTCTTGATCTCCTGACCTTGTGATCCGCCCACCTTGGCCTCCTTAAGTGTTGGGATTACAGGTGTGAGCCACCACACCTGGCCCACATAAAATGATATTTTAAAAATTCAATCTCTTGACATAGGTAGGAACATTTCCAGTTGAGAGGAATTCTCTTTCTGTGCTTTCTGTGTCCATTTGCTAGGGCTGCCATAACAAACTGTCACAGACTGAGTGGCTTATACAGCGGAAATTTATTCCAGAAGCCAGAAGTCTGAGATTAAGGCATCGGCAGTGTTGGTTTCTGAGGCTGAGAGGGAGAATCTGACCCAGGCATCTTTCTAAGCATCTGGTGGTTTGCTGGCCATCATTAGTGTTCCTTAGCTTGTAGATCTCTGCCTGCATGTTCAAATGAAATTCTTCCTGTGTGCCTGTGTCTCAAAACTGCCTTTTCTATAAGGACACCTGAACCAGTCATTTAGGATTAGGGTACACCCTCATGATCTCATTTTAACTTGACTGTGTCTGTAAAGACTCTGTTTCTAAATAAGTACCCAAGAGTTGTCAACAACATCACCAGCATCTCCACCATCTCGATCACCACCACCACCGTCACCACCATCATTACCACCATCATCACCATCATCTCCACCATCTTCAACACCACCACCACCATCACCACCATCATCATCACCATCATCACCACCATCTCCATCACCACCACCACCACCACCACCATCATCACCACCAACACCACCATCATCACCATCACCATCGCCACCATCATTACCACCATCACCACCATCTCCATCACCACCACCACCACCACCACCATCATCACCACCATTACCACCACTACCATCACCACCATTATCACCACCAATACCACCATCATCACCATCACCATCACCACCACCATCACCACCATCACCACCATCTCCATCACCACCACCACCATCACCACCATCATCACCACCATCACCACCATCACCACCATCTCCATCACCACCACCACCATCACCACCATCATCACCACCATCACCACCATCACCACCATCTCCATCACCACCACCACCATCACCATCATCATTACCACCATCATCACCATCATTACCATCATCTCCACCACCACCACTGTCTCCACCATCATCACCACCATCACCACCATCTCCACCACCACCACCACTGTCTCCACCATCATCACCACCATCACCATCATCACCACTATCATGACTACCACCATTACCATCATTATATCTAAACTTTAAACTAATCCTGTGTGAGGTACCATGTTAAATGTTTTATCTGAATTCACTCTCTTAGTCCTCCTTAGAGCCACCTGGTGCATGTGGTATTATTATCTGCATTTTAAAAAGGATGACTCTGGACCATAGAAAGCCACACAGGCAGGTGCTGGGAGGCAGAATTTGAATCACAGCAGTCACGCTTAGGAACCTGTGCCCTAAAGGGAATATTCAGGTGGGAATTGTTTGCAGTAGCAAAAGCTGTAAACCCTTTGAATAATTCCTACAAGGGAGCACTGTGAAATGATTGACCAACAGGTATAAGCCTCAACATGCACACATCTCATGAGCAGAAAAAAGCAAGTCACCAAATTTGTACTGTATAACTTTATTGACAAATGTTCAAAAACAGATAAAGTCGAGCCATCTATTGCTTGACGACTCACACATTTACAGTAAAACTTTAAACAAGACAAGGTAATGATTAACACATAATCTGGGTCAGTGGTTACTGCAGTGAAAGTGGAAAAAAAAAGAAGAATGTTATGGGACCATTTAGAGGTCTGTGTAACGTTCAAACTGCTAATCTGGGTGTGTCTTCATTTATTATTGCTATTTTCCATGTATATGTAAGTTACAGGTACTCTTTTGTGTGTATAGTTCATTTCAGAATTTTCAATTTTTTTCTTTTTAATTTCCAACCAGGCAAAAAAAAAAAAAATCCGGAAGGGATGATGAGAAGCATCTCTAGAGGCTACTCTGACCAGGGGCTCCTGCCTGTGGCCATCTACCCTCCACAAGTCTGGCCCTAGGTGCCTCTGTCTCCACAGAAGGCCTAAAGTGGTAGACATAGTGATTATAAATCTTAGGCCAACACATCACATTTTGTTATTCCTGTTTAATTTGATTTAAAGCTAAATCTAGAGCTCTTTCTTCCAGGCAGATAGGAAACCCAATCTCAGATTTAGGAGAGCCTTGAGCAGGCCTGAACCTGGAGGCTCCCCTCAGGACTGTAGGTGGGACGATGGATCCCCACAGCCCCGCACACTCAGGATGCAGGACAGCTGGCACCAGCGTTCTTAGTGATGGGATTCACAGAGCCCTCACGTCTGTGGCCTCCTTACCTGCCAGGACACTGTGGAGGGAGGCTCCCCTTCTCGCCCTCCCCCTTTGCCCCTGTCCCTGAACATGGGCTACTTGGCCCAGGTCCAGCCTCTGCTGGGTCCACTGGGACAAAAGGCAGCGTGACATGGGACAAAGGAGCCACCCCTCTCTTACCCCAGAGCACTCACTGGGCCAAGCAGATGAACTCTTAAGTACTTGGTGCCCACACCAGAGCCACTTTTTTTTTTTTTTCAGAGACTTGCTCTGTCGCCCAGGTTGAAGTGCAATGGTGCGATCTCAGCTCACTACGACCTCCTCCTCCCAGGTTCAAGCAATTCTCCTGCCTCAGCCTCTTGAGTAGCTGGGATTACAGGCACTTGCCCCCATGCTTGGCTACTTTTTGTATTTTTTTAGTAGAGACAGGAGTTTCACCATGTTGGCCAGATTGGTCTCGAACTCCTGACCTTGTGATCCTCCCACCTCAGCTTCCCAAAGTGCTGGGATTACATGCCTGCACCACTGTGCCCAGCCCAGAGCCACTTGTCTCTAGTCAATCCTTTGGCTGTCCTGGCTGTTGCCCCACCCAACCTTCCTGGGGGCTCCAGACTATCCAAGGGTTGATTCACCTCAGCAGAGGCTGGACCTGGGCCAAGCAGCTCATCCTCAGGTCGCTCCTGCCCCAGGTCTCTTCCCAGTAGCATCCACCTCTGGTGCTGGCCTTTAGGTCCCCTACCCAGCCACCGCTTGAGGGCACAGGGCCTATCTGCAAACAGAGCCAAGTCCTGTGGCCAAGAAGGGGCCTGACTTTTGGGTCAACTGGGTTTGTTCGGTCAACTGAGTCTGTTGACTTTTGCAGGTCTGAAATTGCTAAGCAGTCACTCAAAACCCAACGAACTTTGAGAACTGACCATTACTCCATAACTCATTTGGAGGCCAAGCTTGACCTGAATGCCCGTGAGTCTTTATTTGCCTGATTTGGTTTCACTGTGAAACACTAACCCATTTGCTTACAGGGTGCTCCCCACACCTTGAGGGGTGGTGTAGGGTATGTAGTATCCACACCATAATCCAAAAAATTCCCAGGTCCAAATGCTGTTTTGCTCCAAAGGTGCAGGTGAAGGTCCATGGGCACAGAAAGTGGGCACAACACCATCCTCAAGGAAGGCTGGGGTCTCCATGAGGCTCCACTGCTCGGCCACCATTGCCAGGGTCTGCTTGTCACTGGATGGTGCAAGGAGTTGCAAACACACACAGGAACACATCAAGTCTCACGTGTTCCCATCTCTCAAACTGGAATAGATGTGTCCACAGCTTAACGAAGCTCCTAGAAGACCCAGAGGGAGGCTCCAAATGCCTGTCAGAGCCAGGCTAGGTCCTGTGAATCCTGCCTGCCCACTGCCTGCTGCAAAGGGCTTCTGGGGGCCTGTCTGTCCTCTTCCTACCCCTCTTATGACCCTCCCCAGGCACATGAACAGGCATGGACACCCATGCAACACAAACACACAGTTGTACACACATGCTCACAACACACGTACACATGTGGGCACATATACACACAGCACTTAGGCACACATGTACACACGCACCCTCCCTATCCAAGTTTTTCTCAGGACAACAGTCCACGGGACTCCATAGCAACCAGCTGCAGCATGCACTCATGGTTTCCAACTCAGAATAACCCAGAATGTGCACATGGAGTGACCCTAAGCCTGGTGTCTCCCCAGAAAACCACCAGAACTTACACAACCAAAGTCACGTTGTCTGGGGATGGCCATCCACTTCTTTCCAGGATTTTATTCTAGATAGCTTTGGGTCCTCTCTTCCAGAATTATTCTCAAAGCTAATTTCAGAATCAACAAAGAAACATGACCCATTGCACACCTGCCATGAGGAAACGGAAGCAGTTGCCGAAGTCAAACGACTACTTCAGATCGGTCCGCTCCCTGGTGCACATCAAAGGCTTTGCCTCTCGAAGGGGGATCCCCAAACCCAACTCAGCTGCCACATGGAAAGCCATAGGGCCTCTGTGAGAAGGTGAGAGGGCATCCTACTGGACGGAGGCAGAAGGGCTTCAGGAAAACGCTTTTAAGTGTTCTAAACCTGGAAAAGGGGAATTAGGAATTTACCCTCGTCATATTCAAAGAGGTCACAGCTCAGTGTTGGTGCCTATTTCATACGCACAGTTTCCAGAGTCCTCAAGAAGTGGCTTTGGGCTCCTTTATGTTTTCCTCCCACAATATTGAGACGAACCCAAGGAATCGACCCCAATCTTGGGATCCACAGGCCTACCGGCTGCCTGCCCAGCAGTGGCCGCCTCCTTCCTCTCTTCCCATCTGACGGTCTTATCTCCTGTGTCAACACACATTTCCCAGTACTACTGAATGTCCTGAAAGCAAACACTCAGCCACCTCCAGGAACTGGCTGGATGTGATGTTCTAAAGGGAGCAGGTGCCTCGGCCAGGACAGACTCAGCAACAAACTTCCAGGCAAGTTTGACAGAGGGAGAGACAGAGCCAGGGCTCACTGGCCTGGGGGATCTGGCCCAGCGCCTGCAGAGCAAAGCAGCAAGGGCATGGTGAGCCTTAGGCAGACCATTTTTCAAAGGCAGACCATTTTTCCAAAGGCGGGGGCTCTGTGGAGGGAGGCTGGGCTCTAGGGCCATTCCATCAGCAACTTGTATATGAATGCTAGACTCAAACAGCACCTTTAATCATGAATAATTTTAACATTCTCTCTACTATCCTGCAATGGAATTTTGGATAACATAATGTGTCTATAACGTGATGGACAGATGATGTTACAGATGGATAGATGACAGAAAAATAAAGATGATATAGATAGATTAGACAGATAGATGATAGATGATATAACAGATAGATGATACATAGATAGATAGATCATATATGTAATGCTTTAACGGTAATACAAAAACAATGGAAATAGATACACAATAACATCTGATAGTAAATGTTTAGGCACAACTACCCTAGATGACAAATCAAGTCCTCAGATGCGTGCATTCAGGTAGACTTTCTGAGGATTCCACCAGACAGTGGGCCTTGCTTTGGTAATTCTAGCATTCACTAAGACTGTGGCTTTCTGAAATTATGAACAAAGCTTGGCAAAGCTTGGAGCAAAACAAAGTCTGGATCCTCCCTTCGTCTGTGCCATCGCTGCAGCACTGGGAAATCCAGGGTCTATCACAGCCATGAGAGAAGTGGGTGGTGTTGACAGAACACAGGCATGGGACTAGACCAGACCCCCAAACACAGATCTGCCATCCAAATCAGAAGCCAAGGGAGTGACGATAGCCACAGTGCCGTCTGTCTGTGTGGGGCTTTCTCTGCCTGGCAGAACCTCGAGCGTCCTCAGTCCTGGACCACAAAGCCAGTAGTCCCTGTGGTCATTGTTTCCACCAAAAAATGCCCCCACAAATTTCCAGCATGCCCCTTTGAGACCCACTCCCACGGTGAGTGCTGACGCAGGCAGCAGAACCCAACCCTGCAGTGAGGGTAAGCAGGGGCCAGCCCTTTGCCACCGTCCATGCCCAACCATGATTCCTAAACTCCATCCTCAGCACAGGCATAGAGCCTTTGGTGGCCCCTCCGAGTCCCTTTTGTCAGGCCCTGGACTGTGTGGTCAAACTTGTGCAGAAGCACAAAACCCAGGCCACGCACAAAAAAAAGTCAGCCCTTTTCTGAGTGCCGGGGGGTCCAAGCAGGCAGCTGGTTAGCTCTGCCTCTGACATGCCAGCCTCCCACAGCCAGCAGCGTGGGCCCTAGGCCAGCTCAAAAGCACTGGAGAGTCCCTCACATGTTAGCCCAAACCTGTAAATTACCCATCAACCCTGCATCCACGTGTTTTGGATTCTAAAGAGTTGCCCTTGGATGACCGGATTCTGAACCAGGAAGCCTCCTCCTCTCCCAGTGGCCCCAGCCCTGCTCCCTGCACATTGCACCTTTTTTTCTCATTTCTTGTCCACTTTGCTTAGTACTGAACATCTTCGTTCTAGAGGCCCCTTGGCTTCCAGAATGTGAGTATGCAAATGGGATATGGTGCCCTGCCCTGTTGGTCATCAACCAACCCACTCTTGCTCCTCTCCTCGGGTGTTCCTCCATCTAGGTCCCACAGAGAAGACCACAGCTGTGTGGGAAGGTTACGAAAGCTATGGGGCCAATGATCTTGTGGACAGCCAAAGTCAGCACCTTTGCAAACCAGGATTCATAACTAAATATGCCGGCATTTCTGGCTTTATTCAAACCACTTCCCAACAAGATCAGCACATAGACAGAATATCAGGTTCTGGACATAATCGTGGGTCTCCTTCCAAACATGAAACAAGCTAATGAACCAGTGAGAGCCCCAGTCTTTGGCTCATGAACTCAGTATTTAAAACAGTAACACTAGGCTTTTGTGGGAACTATTGATGCACATTTAAGTCTTTTAATAAGGTTAAGTAAGAAGAACTCATTCTAAAAATGACTCTGGGGATGTTTTCTGGGCTAGTACTAAAGCACATGGCCAGAGCTTGCTAACTCGATGCCCAAATCTGGTGTCTGCTGACAGCTATCCTCAATAGTGAGCAAATTTCTTGGGATCTGGTTTTCTCAGTGTCTAAATGAGGCCAGGTGTGGTGGTGCACACCTGTAACCCCAGCACTTTGGGAGGCTCAGGGAGGCAGGTCACTTGAGCTCAGGCATTCGAGACCAGCCATGGGCAACATGGAGAAACCCTATCTCTACCAAAAATGCAAAAAATTAGCTGGTCATGGTGGTGTGTACCTGTGGTCCCAGCTACTCAGGAGGCTGAAGTGGGAGGATCACTTGAGCCCCCGGAGGTGGAGGTTGCAGTGAGCCAAGATGGTACCACTCCACTTCAGCCTGGGTGATGGAGCGAGACCCTGTCTCAAAAATAAATAAATAAATGAGGCTAGGAATGGTGTGGACACACCCATCCAGGAGATAATGAGGACAGTGATGGTGAGGGGCTAGGTGACATGACAGCAGGAGGCCCCAGAGCTGCCGGGAGCCCCTCCAGCTGGGAGGCACGATGGGTACAGCAGGCCAGATGCTGCTGCAGGGCCCCTCAGTGTGCTGTGCTGGGCAGCCCTCCCAGGTCTCAGCAGCATGGAGGAAGCAGCAGTGGGGTATTTCATGGGCCAGCTCTGTTCTCCTGAGCCGGGCTGGCTCCCGTCATCTGGACCTAAAGTGGCCAAACAGGTTTTCCAGGTGGCAGCTGAGCTCCTACAGCGCCGGGAACACTTTGTTCCTAGTAGCGTCCAGGACGGCTGTGTTCACAAGCCAGGTTCAACGTGCGCGATGGGAGCCTGACAAGGAAGGTGTATCCTTCATGTGTCCCCAAGCGTGACCCGCAGCACTCCAGAGAAGAAAGTCACCCTCTGTCGGGTTAAACAGGGCTGTGTTTTTAGAGCAAAGGACAGAGGGAAAGGCCAGAGGCTCTCTCCTTCGTGCCCTTTTCAGGAGGACTCTGAGCTCCCACCAGAGAAGAGACCTAGACAGGTGACACGTCTCTAGCAGGGCCCCAGAAAATTACATTTTGGAGAAAAGAATGCTTTACCTCATTCTTTGCTTAATTGTCTATGGTAGTGGTTCCAAATCTGGGGAGGTATTTTTATACAGATTCCCAGGCTCCAACCCAACTAGAATCTCTGCAAGGGGAACCTGGGAATCCATGATTCTGATGTTAAGGTGTACAGGACTAATGTTCAGGTGCTGTGACCCACACTCCCAAGATTTCTGGGATACTTACTCCCCAGTGCTGAGATGACAAAGCCTGAGGCATTTCTAAAAATATCAGTCAACTGGTTGAATTTCATCTCTGGTCATGACCACTAAAATTCAACTGAGTCCTAGAGCAAAATTCAGAGATAGCGCATTTTTCATTGTTTTCTTGCCAGAAACTTTGGCTCCGTATTCCGATGCCATCCATTACCATTAGCTGTGTGCTCGCCTGCCAGGGCTGGCCCTGCATTCGGGTGGCTCACACACCCTCCAGCCCTGGACTTCTGGGCCTGACCAGGGGCACCTATAGTCAATAAGCCACTCACATCGGTAAACCTGGTTTAACTCAACTCTCCTGGTTTCTGTGTTTCAAAATCAGAAATTGGCCAAATGTCACTCCCAACCTGGACAGCCAGCTCTGGAGGAAGGGCTGTCGGGTCTGGGTGTCTGCAGCTCAGCTCGGCACCCGAGGGTGCAAGGAAGAAGCCAGTGGGTACATGAAGGACAACTTGTTTCTCTTTCTTACTGCTGGCTCTCAGCCAATGTCAGAGGATTCTCACAGCCCCTACTGCCTCTCCTCTTCTAGGCCTCCACTCCCTCTCC
This sequence comes from Chlorocebus sabaeus, assembly GCF_047675955.1. Classification (NCBI taxonomy): domain Eukaryota; kingdom Metazoa; phylum Chordata; class Mammalia; order Primates; family Cercopithecidae; genus Chlorocebus; species Chlorocebus sabaeus. Next base: position 47,079 of record NW_027327855.1, read on the forward strand.
TCTTCTCCAAGCTGCCATTCCTGAAAGCTGCTTTCATCTGCCTTCCTTCTTCAATAAGGGAGAAAGGAACTAAGAGCAGTTGAATTTTACTGTGCCCGGTGCTTTCATTCTATGTTATCTCTGAAAGCATCCCATTTCTCAAGCAGCCTTTTGTAATATTATCCCAATGAGAAAGTAAGGCCCAGAGAACTTAAGGACTTTTTGCAAGGTCACACAGCAGGTAGCAGAGCGAACATTCAGGATCCAGCCTGCATAAGGCAAAGTTGGCCCTTAAGCCAAGCTCCCTGGAATTCAGAGGAAATGCTCTTGTTTCAGAAATTGTCATCTCTACAGGGCCAGGTGCCACGAGGTAGAAGAACAGTCCTGTGCCCATCAAGGCCCACACCCAGAGCCCAGGGCAGGAAACCCACACAGGAGAGCCATGGCACCCACAGAAGCCACTCCCATCAGCCCTGCAGGACCTGACAACGCCCGGCCACTGCGCTTCCCTCCAGCCCCGCCCTGGGGAGCCAGTGGGATAGAACATTCAGGGAGAAGGGGGTGCTGATGGGAATCCCTGGGACTTCCCCAAGGTGCCCAGATGGCCCACAGAAGCACCAGGACGGTGAGCCACAGCAATTGCTGGTGACCAGCAAGGAGACAGTGTGGATGTCAGAGTCCAGTTCTGGGGATTCTTGGACCCATTTTCTTTGTGCACCGTCTGGGGGCAGTGGAGGGGGTCATTTCCTCTTAGATTCTTTCAGAAGTCTTCTCAAGGACCCTATCCGAGTATTGTTCTTCCCATCCCCCACTCCCAACACCCCCAGCGACACCTCAGGCGGATGTTTGTGCTTGGACTTGTCGTCTTAGTCCAAGCAATGACCTCCCACTGGATGTCTCAAGCATCAACTGTGGCACTGAAAGTGTGTGCTTTGCCGCACAGGGGCAGATCCCTGGGGTCCTGCTGTCACTCCTTGGTCAGCTGAAGAACGGTGTGGGAGCACCGAGCAGGAAGCAGCTCCGGCAGCCTCCATCCAGAAACTGCGCCCTGAACTCTGCGAGCAGAAGGAAGACAAAGGGGAGGGCCTGGCTGACCCAGTCACCATGCAGCCCACCGGACACCTTGCTTAACTGCCTCGCACAGAACAGCAGCCGCTGCTGCCCTTCATCACAGCCTCGGCTACAGGCCAGGGCAGCCATGGGCAGGGCGACAATCGGCAGCCACCCAGCTGCTCTCTCATCTGTAAAATGAGAGAGAACGTGAGGCTGAAACTATAGGACACAGCACAGACGCCTGCCCGGTAGAGTACCCCAGGTGGCTGCTAATCACTGCATGCTGACCCCCCGCCCCCCTCCCCACCATGCGCCCTTGGCAGATGGAGAAACTGAGGCTGGCAGCAGCAGTGACATTGTTGGTGTCCGGATAGCATCCCCAAGGCTGGCGTACACGCCCCGAGCCCTCGGCCCCTGAGGGTGGCTTCCAGATGGCCTCTTCGCACAGTCAGCTGCCTCTGTTTTCTTAAGAATCTTCAGCAAAGGGGACAGATGACCCGGTTGTGTTGTGCAATTTGTGTAGTGCTCCGGGCCTGCCTCTCTGGGGTCACTGTCTGCTGCCGTGGCCAAAACAGCATGTGCTGATTTGTAAATAAACACAGTGAGGAGCTCCCTGAGCCCGCAGGAGATGATGATGGCGCTGGGGGCTGAATTTCACAAGGGCGTCCCTTTTTGTTTTCAATTAGCTGGGGAGGTGGCTGCCTGCAGGAGGGCAGGAGGCGAGGACAGGCTGTTTTCCCTCTTGTTCTCAGGGTTGCCCGAGGAAGAAGCCATTCCACAGACAGGCAGGGCGTCCCTCCACTAAGATCTCGCTCCTCCTGGGCTGCCCTCCGGATTGGTGGATCAGTGGATTGGTGGCTCCAGACCCAGCCCAGCTGCACTTGGCAGGAGTCCAGCAAGAAGCATTGTCCTAGAGCCAGGCAGAAGCAGGTCCCTCTGTTAAATGCAAAGGGCAGCTCTGCATTAGCAGGCTATTCAGACGTGCAGATGAAATTTTAAGAGCCCTTTAGTAATGACAAACATCGTGTTTAGCACAACGAAGGATAAACAGGGATCATGACAGGGAGAGGCCCTTAGATCTCAGTGTTCCACCCTGGAGAGCAGGAGTGGCCCAGCCCAGAATGAAGGCAGCAGCCACTGAGTCCTATTGCAGGGCTTGTGTGTAGAGAAAAAGAGAATGGCTGGAAAGAAAGATGACTTCTTTCTGCACTATGGGCCGTCTCCCCAAGACGTGGCCTGATCTTTGCATGCTCGCCCTGAACAGCACACTGCACTACTCTTCTGCCTGTCACATGTCCACCTGGGGTGTGTCCCCTAGTCCCCGCTATCTGTGGAATGCTGTGTGCAAAGCTCCCTGGCATGCACCACGGAGAAGAACATTTGGTGGCCATACCGGAGTGGCAGATGCTCGCAGAGGACAAAAGGCATGCAGGATCTGTTCTCCACAGCCATGAAGGCCTGGACAAAGCTGCCCAGGGAGGGCTCAGCTGGTGAGAAATCAGCCAGCCTCCTGCAGGCTCCGCAGCTTTCTTCTTTCTGCCCCTCCCCCGGTGCATGGGCAGAGCATGGCCCCTCTTGCTAAAGAAGAAAAGTATTACCTCTTAGAAGTTTTTCTTCTTGCAAATTCAAATTAGCTATGTACTTTGATTCCCAAATATCATCACTAAACACTAAAGAAAGCGTTAAGAAAACAATGCAGAGAGAGCATTAATGCTCCCAAAATTGTCCTTCTACAGAGCACAAGACTTTGCTGAGACATGATGCTTCCTAAGTGATATCCCATCATTGTTGGATGATTCCATTCAAGAATAAGCAACAGGGTTTTTCTAAAACCCTGGTGGACATGTGACAGGGTTGTCTATCAAATACGTGAAAGAGTCTAGGGGCCACACATGTCTTGGTACAAGAGGAGCAAGTCTGCAAAGCATTCTAGTACTGCACCTTCAGCTTCTTGTCCTTGAGGCTTTGCTTCTCCCGTCCCGACATGGCACTCACGGGCTCCCCTCTCCCTCTGGAGGTCACCCAGCTTTCTCCTCCCTGTGCCCAGCACCTCAAGAGCATGGAGGGCCCAGAATGAAGGGGAAGGAAAGAGACTGCACCCCACAGCCCCAGTCCCCACCCCTCCAACCCCGCCCTGCTGAGGAGCACAGAGGGTTTGAAAGAGGCATAGATGGTGAAGTGACAGCACTGATGCCAACAGGAGTCTGGATTGGCCAGAAGGACCTCAAGGAGGCCTAGGGGCATGCCGGGGACCCAGTCTTTTGGCGCAAGGAGAGACAACAGCCCTGAGTATGGCCGTGAGGAGCTCCTGTTCTCAGGAAGTGGTCAGTCCCATGTGGGTTGCAGGCCAGAGTTGCCTGGTCGGGGCAGAAAAACTCCTTGCCCACCAGCCTCACGTGACCTCAGATGTCTTTTCCAGTGTTAGGGGAACGACATAGCATGAGGCCAAAGCTCTGCTGCATTTTCACAGTGGAGATCTACATGGAGCTGCCTGGGGATGTGGTGTCAAGGGGAGAGCGGCCTCCAGGGTGAGCAATGGCCCTTCATTTGTCAGATACTTGGAGAAGTAGAAACTGCTAAGAAGAGGAACCAAAGCCTTTCAATGTCGTGGCCTGAAGAGAAGAGACACTTATAGGGATGGCATGGATGGAGGCAGCAAGGTCAGCCAGGTCCACCGGCTCCTGGGCCATGCAGCCTTGGGTCAGGGCACTGTCAGAGAAGGTGCCCTCAAGCAGAACCAGTCAATACAAGTGATTTATTCATTTCCAAGAAGGAAGCCCACGCTTCCCCTAGAAGGAAGTGGTTCTGCATCTGTTCTCACTACGAAGCCACTTTTCCTCCTCCTTAGCTTCCCTCCCTTCACCGTGATGCCTCTGAATTAGACCCACTGGCCCCGGGGCTTGCCTTCCCTGCCCCTGCACCCCACTTCAGGATTGCAGACTAAGGAGGTCCAAGTCAGCCCTTCACCTTGCATGGCCCAGCTTCAGTGAGCGGTGGGGGGCAGGGATGGGCTCATGTGAACATCCTAGTGTAAAGGTCACAGCAGTAGCGGAAACCCAGAGGGGCATTTGCAGATATGAGGGGCAGGAGGAGCTGCAAGGAAAAATGCTCATTCCTTCCTTCTTGGTTCATCTTCCCACCCCCTGGGTTTCCCCACATTCCAGGACACTCCCCAGCCTGCCTCCCCTATCCCACATCTCCGCATCCATCAGGGTCTCAGTGAGGAGCTCAGTGGGCACAGCCTGGCCTGGGGCTCACTGGAGCTCCAGACCGGCCTTGTCTCTCCTGGGCCAGCCAAGGGCTCTGGGTACCAGACATAACACCCCTGTCTCCATTTCCTCACTGTACACTTGAGGTGCTCACAGCCACATAACCCTGCTGGCAGGCTGCGGTGAGGATCAAATCAGAAGCATTAGGGCTGCCTTCTGAATACAGGCGTGAAGGAACCCGGGCACCTCAAACCCTCCCCAAACGCAGCATGCACTCAGCCTCACCACCCTCACCACCCACACCCAACATAGGACTCAGAATTCTGTATTTTTCTTCAAGAAAATATGAGGGCGAGCCCCGTGAGCCTGGACCCCCTCACCCACCCTCCTGAAGCAATAGGATCACAGAGGGGAGCTGGCATTTATTAACCACCAACAGTATGCTGAAGCCTCCTCTTCTGGGGGCTGCCCAGTGGAATCTCTTTCTGCAGATAGCAGGCATCTCGAGAGGGGTGGGGAGCACATCTCACATGTGGACTGTCTGATGCAGAAGCTACTGCCTGCAGGCCACACCCGATGCCATGCCTCCCAAGGTGGATGGAAAGTGCCCAACAAGCCTGCTGGCCACACCCTATGCCACATCTCCCAAGGTGGATGGAGGGTGCCCAATGCACCGAGGAGACAAGCCGAGCCGAGTGCCTCACGCTACCTGGGCAGCAGGGCAGACGTGTGATCTCCTGCTGGAGATCAGGGATTCTCCCGGGCCTGGTATCTGTAAGGTGGAGCAAACACTTCTGCATATTGTCAGTTCCAGAAGGGCCTTGATAACCCCTCAGACACTCCAAAGAAGGAAAATCTTCCAAGTTACTTTTTAGCATGTATCATTTTATTACAAATTGATCATATAATTTTTGTCATTTTGTTATTGTAAAATTATGATTAATTCTTTTTGAATGTGTCTTTGGGGTCAGGCCCATGTTGAAAACAGATGGCATGGGCACAGGGTTAACAGAAGAGGGACTCATGAAGGGAGGTGTGCACAAGGGCAGTGCAGCAGGCATGGCCTAGGGGCAGGGGTGAGGAGCAAGGGAGAGGAAGATGCTGTTGCTAAGGGCCAGCCTCAAGGGGCATGGAGTTGGCAGAGAGGCCACAGAGCAATGCGGAGGGGCCTGGCAGAGAAGCAAGCACATAGGCTCAGCCCTGCCTCCTCAGCGGGAAGGGCTGGTTCTCCCTTCTCCACGGCACACTGCACTCATCTCAGGGCCCGTCAGTCTGTACAGATGAAGGGTGGCTGCAAAGCCTCTGCTCCTGCCCTCATGGAGAAGTGAAGCCAGTTCCCAGTCCCATGAATCTGGGCTAGTTCCATTGACTTTTCCAGGGGACGTACCAGGAGAGACGCACATTGGAGGCTCACTCACAGAAGCCTGGCAGCTTCTATATCCTCTCTTGCAACCTTCTCCCTCTGGGAGAAAGTCCACAGACCCCAAGACAATTGAGATGGAGACACGTGTGGGTGCTCTGGTCAATGGCCCCTGCCAAGCTCAACCTCTTGGCCACCCCCATAGAGGCCTTCTTGGACTTCCCCGAACAACCCATGTGCCAGATGTGGTATCACAAGTAACCTCCATCAGCTCTGTGGGGCAGGGAACAACTGTTCAAATTCCTGATCCGCACAATTAGATGATACAATAAAACGATGGTTGTTCTCAGTGTCTACATGGGGTGGTGTGTATGCAGCAATATCACCAGGACCTGAGTCTCTGTTTCACTTTCAGTCCCCTCTATGAGCTCATTCCACATCTCCAGCAGCACCAACCTGTCACAGCAGTGACACGGCACGGTCGTGGGCTCTCTGTGCTGCACCCTGGTGCATGCAACCTGGCCAAAGCAACGCTGCCTGGTTTTGACAGTAGTGACGTATCAGTGTGCAGATGCACTTTCACACACACCTCAATACATGCAGGACTCCTGCTTGGGTTAATGTGCTTGGACAAAGAGGCATTATTAGCACAGACAAGCATTTAACTGATTTTTTAAAATTTCAGTGAATACCTACTGAGGCTTTAATAGATCCCAGGTACTGTTTCTGGGATGCCAGTGATGGAAAACTGCTTTCCACTCAAGGAGATCGTCTGTCTTCATTATAGGAACCACATGTGGATGCCTGGAAACCTGATCTCGCTCAGCTTGGTCCCAAGAGTGTGAGATTCTGACAGCAGAAATGCATCGTCAGCCCCACGGGCGATGGAGCCAGTGACTGATACTCTACCACTCTGGTTCTGATGGAAATAAAGAGAACAGCTGGCCCTGCTCCTGCTTGCATCACCAACTGTGGACACCTGAGCCAGCCTCAGTGTTTTCAGATAGAAGCAGGCACAGCCTCCCCAGTGTGGGCTTCTCCCTGGGGGCTGGAGGACCACACGGGGAATGCGTATGATCACACGCATAGTGCGCCACGTGCTGTCAGCAAAATCAGCTCCTCACAGCCATGCGTTAGAACCTGTAACATCAACCACATACACAGTCCCTCAGAGGGAGCCCTAGAATGTGGTGTCCTCAAGCTGTGCATGTGCTCCCCACCACTCCACAGGGCCCAGTGACCCACAAGGCATGCCTTGGAATGCTGTGCTGGACACGGATGGGGCGTCACTCCCCTTCTCTGTGCTTCTGTGTCCTTGTCCTCTGTATTAGTTCATTCTCACACGGCCATAAGGAAATACCCGAGACTAGGTAATTGATACAGGGAGGTTGAATTGGTTCATGGTTCCACAGGCTGCACCAGAAGCATGGGGAGGCCTCAGGAAGCTTTCAGTCATGGTGGAAGGCAAGGGGCAAGCAAGCAGGAGGAAGCAAGGGTGGGGGCAGGGGTTACACAGTTTTAAACAACCAGATCTCGTGAGCACTCACTATCACAAGCAGCATCCCCATGATCCAGTCCCTCCTACCAGGTCCCACCTTCTATATTGGGGATTGCAAAGGGATTTGGGTGGAGAGACAGATCCAAACCATGCCATCCTCCAAACAAGAGAGTTGAACTAGAAGCCCCACGGCGCCCCTGACCCCGTTGCCAACCATCTGTGATGATCACTGTGGACATGGTCAGGGTTTTCCCTCGAGCTACAACAGGCACCTTCAGAGGTGTCTCATCACTGCCCAGGCAGCACGCACGGTCTGCAGCACTCATTTCACACGGTGGTTCTCCTCCAGTGTTGAGAAGGATTCTGAGGCTATGTTCAGACGCAGCCTGTGGTGAGTTCATGGTGGCTGCCCAAGAGGAAGGAAGTGGTGGCGACTTACGTGTTGATGCTTTGCCAACCCAGGTTTAAAGGAAGTCCGGTGGGGAGAGGACTGCATGTAACGTAGATGGACTGACAGAGAAGGGACAGCTAAACTCTCCTCATCAGGGGCAGGGTCTGCACCCCACTGCTAGCCAACTTCTGAGGCTGAAAAGCAGCTGGTCCTCCTCAGTCACTCCATGCTGAGAGGACGAAAGGCCAAGGTGACCCAGCCTGTGACCGGACCTGAGCTCCAGCCAGGTCAGAGTGTGTGCTTGGATGCAGCAGCCAGCCCTCCGGTGACTCCGCACTCGGGGCCTGGAAAGCCTCCTACCGAAGCCTCTTGCTGAAGGCAGTGGAGGGCAGCATCACTTTCACTCCAGGGGCTTTAGGGAAACGCATCCAGTGGTGTGTGTGCCCGCACAGGCAGGGCCCGCCTGACCCCACGGGAGATCCCAGTTCCAAGACGTCTTCACAGTCATCACTCCCTCTGAGGGGTGTTGGGGGCTTTGTGCACAGCAGGGTAGTTCTAGGAGGGCTGGGTGAGGCTTTGGAATGTGAAGAACAAAATGCATGCTTTTAAAAAGAAGTTTCGATCAAGCTGGGCAGGCTCCCAGGCGTGGACCCTCCCTGTTGTGACGCTGCAGCTGAATGGACAGACAGGGCAGTGCAGGCCTGAGCTCCCACAGCAGTGCCTGGGGTGGCTGGCTACTTACTCTTGCTGCCAAGGCCCACCTGACCTATACAGGGACAGAACCTGCCCTCCTCGCCTTCCAAGACCATCTGTTTCACAGCTTTATTCTCATCAGGGCCCTGCCACTGCGAGGCACCAGGCACTGGGAGCCGAGGGCGGGAGGACTGGGGCTCTGGCCTCCGGGAGCTCAAGGTCTCATCGACAACCCACAGTGAGTTGGCACGTCAGAGCCTCAGGCCAAGCTCGGCGTGCGCAGGCTCTGCCGGATTGTGAAGCGGCAGAGAGGAAGGCCCAGTCACTTGGCAGGTCAGGGGATATTGCAGAGGGTGTAGATTAAACTGGGCTGCAAGGAAACAGGCATTTGCCAGAAAGGGAGCTGGAGGAAGAGTTCTGCACAGAAGACATGGCCCCTGCAAAGCCATGGAGCTATGGGGCGTCAGGCTGCGGGAAGCGCAGGCAACTCCGTGGTCTGGAGCAGGAGTCCTTGAGTAGGAGGAAGCTGGAAGGTCACTGGAAACAAGGTCTAGGCTGGGAAGAGGGATCGGCTGGGTCAGCCATACGGCCAGAGTGGAGGGGACCTGTCGGGATGGGAGGGGAAGACAGAAGTGCCTAGGGTCTGTCGGTGAGGGGACGAGAAAGAGGCAGGTGTCCAGAGAGGGAAGGTGTGCAGGCACCTGCAGGGGGCTAGCCAGTGGCATACAGACCACAGTGGCTGGCAGGAGACAGAGGCATGAAACCAGCTCTGGGGCTCCTGGGGAGGGCTCTCCAGCTAGGCTGGAGGAAGGGTCATGAGGCAGGAGGGGCGCCAAAGAGGATCTTGGAAGCAGCAGTTGCAGCAGAAGGATGGAAATCAGGGTCGGGGGCCTCTGTTGAAGCCCAGGAAGGAACTGCGAGAAAGGAGTGGGCATCACAGCCAGGGGCCTCACAGGGCAAGGCAAGGGGAGCAGGAAACACAGCCCTGGGATCCGGTCCCTCAGAGGCCAGCAGTGTCCTAGTGACAAGGGATTCAGCAGGGTGAAGAGAGCTGCCCCAAAAATCCCACACCCTCAAAATGTACATGAAAACAGATGCCAGTGGGTTAAATATATCAATACGCTTTAAAAACTATCAACTTAATAGAAACATGTGGAAGGAGATGTCATAACCTTGGCACAGGACAACCCCCCTAAGCAAAACATGAAAATCCAGAAGCTCTCAGAATATTGCTACCTGGAAACACATAAAGCCGAAACATGTGTGTAGGGTGAAAGAGAACACAGAGTTTTAAAACAAACAATAAAGTGGGAGGAAATATTTAAGCCCCCCATGACAAAACTAAGGGTTATGGTCCATCATACATCAAAAGCCTTTACAAATTAGTAAAAGAAAAAGACAAACCAATAAAAACACTGGCAAAGCAAAGCTTTGCCAAACATTGCCAAACTTTGCAAAACTTTGCAAAACAGAGACAAACTTTGGTGACAGCAAGAGTTTCCCAACTTCCCTGGCAGGGGACAGACCCACCAGTCTCGCAAAGGAGACAGGGCATCAGGTGACAAGAACCCCTGCAGAGCTGAGGCAGACTGAGTGCGTTGACTCCTGTGCCCCTCCCTTCCCTGCGTCAGCTGCCCTGAGTCCAAGGGCAGGGCTTTAGACAGAGTAAGCTAGAAAATACAACCTGATCGTGTTAGCTCATTCGATCATGGAGTCTGTCTACTGTACGAGTTAGCATTCATTTGGGTTGAATTAAGTTGGGTTAAATGTATGAGGATTAAAGCAACTTTGAACTACTATACTACTTTTGACCCATCGTCAATATTTTTAAAATATTGCTAGCATCCAGCATTGGAGAAGGCATGAGGAAAGAGGCCTTCCAGTAACTCTGTCGGTGGAAGTATACATTCGTACATTGTTGTTGGAGAATAGCTTGGCAACAACCACAGAACATTTAAAATACATACCTAGCAATTCTACTTCTAAGAATCTGTTCTACAAACATATTGCTAGTGATGTAAATATATATGTATATATTTCTACTGATTTCTCTATATATGTATGTATATTTCATTGCAGCACTCCTTGTATAGGCAAAAAAAAGTTCAAACAACTTAAATAGCCACCAAAAAGGCGTGAAGTTAATAAAAGACTCACTCTAAGGAATATAATGGAACTGACAAAATCAGTGGGAAAAAAAATCTCTGTGTGTTAACATGGAGGACGTCCATAATTTATCACATGAGGAGCCAAATACTGATTAAGCATCCTAAATCTGAAAATCCAAAGTGCTCCAAAATCCAAAACTTTTTGAGTGCTGACATGATGCTCAAAGGAAATGCTCATTGGAGCATTTTGGATTTTGGATTTTCAGATTAGGAATGCTCAACCACTGAGTATAATGACAATATTCCAAAATCCAAAAGAATTCAAAATCTGAAATACTTCTGGTCCCAAGCATTTCGTATAAGGGATACTCAACCTGTAGCAGGATATTTATATTGTGATTCAAAATATGGGTTTTATCCAAAACACACTATGTGACTATAAGATAGATTATAAGCAGTTATTTTGTATGTATACATGACCCCCCCCCACACACACACAGATACACACACATAATTTTAAAATACCTGGAGGATAAATCAGAACACCTGAGGGAGAATGAATAATCCAGTAAGACAGGGATAAATTGGGACTTTCTCTTTGATTTTATTTTTCTGCATTATGTTACTTTTGTAATACAAAAGAAAAAATAAGAAGAAGGTAGTTAATAAAATGGAATAAGACAGTGCATGTAAAAACTGGGTGTGAGAAGAGAAAAAGCAGGTGGCCCGTGTACCTGTTGACCTTCCAGATTAACTGGAAAATCTCACATATGTATGCATACATTCATTTTTTGTTTCTAAAAGATGGTTCTGTCACTTTTATCAATTCTTAAGAGGGATCCACCAGGCACAGTGGCTCACGCCTGTAATCCCAGCACTTTGGGAGGCCGACGGGGGCAGATCACAAGGTCAGGAGTTCAAACCAGCCTGGTGAAACACCATCTCTACTAAAATTACAAAAATTAGCTGGGCGTGGTGGCACATGCCAGTAGTCCCAGCTACCCTGGAGGCTGAGGCAGAAGAATTGCTTGAACCCAGGAGGTGGAGGTTGCAGTGAGCCAAGATCCTGCCATTGCACTCCAGCCTGGGTGACAGTGCTAAACTGTGTCCAAAAAGAAAAAAAAAAAGAGGTCCAAAAAAGTTAGAAGCACTGATGTATACTATGTTTTCGAGAAGTTTGACCATAAAGGAAAACAGACATGGGATCCACTTGAAGGGAAAAGCACCTCAGGAAGGTACCTGTAAATTTGGGATAAACACCATACTAGATGAGGCTGCAGATCTTTCAGAATCTTCTGAAAGATTCTGTGTGAATCTAAACCAAGGAAAATGTGGACACTTTCATAAGCAATCAGTCAAGTTTTCTAGCAGCAAATTTACTCATTGAGCTTTGCACCTTACTGAAAGCTTGTCTGAGTATGAAATTCTAGGATGCATGTCATTTCCCCTCAGGGTGTGGAAGGCATCCTTCCACTGGTGTTCAATTCCCATGGCTGTTGAGCAGGAGTCTGAGGTCAAGTTCATCTTAAATCTTTTGCATAGGATCTGTTCTCTCTCACTGTCTCTCAGTCTCTCTCTCATTCTCTCTCTCTCTCTCTCCCTTCCTTCTTTTTTCCCACTCCTCCACAACATGCCTTTAATATCTTCTCATTGTCCCTGGTGTCCTGAGTTTCATGATGATATGCATTGATGTGGGGGGTTTTCTGTCCACCATTGTGCTAAGCACTTGATGGTTCTCCCAGCCTAAAAAATTCCCCTCCTTCCATTTTGGTAAATGCCTGTAATGATTTCCTCTCTCTCTGTTTTCTATTTCTGGAACTCCTCTTTTGTCAGATGTATCTCCTTGATTAGTCCTTGAATTTTCTTCTTGTATGTCTCTTTGGTTTTCTGTTCCATTTTCTGGAAGATTTCCTCAACACCGTTACCCAAACTCCTATTGAGTTTTTAACTTCTGCCACATTTTTTTTTATTTTCTAAGAGCTCTTTCACATACCCTAAAAGTTCTCTTTTTAACATCTCACCACTGGCTATTTCTTGCATTGTCTTTGAGTTGTCTTTGTTTTTCTAATGCATTGTACTTCTTTCCCTGAGTTCCTTTTCTCTGTTTGTTGCTGTTTCGTTTGTTTGTGTGTTTGTGTCTTCCCAACAGAGGTCTTCTCCAGCTGCTCAGGTGTCTAGGGCCATCTCTTTCACTAATTAAGGCCCCAGTCGGCTGGCTGGAAGCTCAGTGCGGATGAGTGGAGCTTGTCATAGCATCACTTCACTGTAGGTTTATCAGGTGGGTACCTGGTGGTCTTATGTCAATTAATAGGTCATTTTTCTTTGGTTTCTCAGTTTCACCAAAGAATCTTTTGACATTCTGGGTAACGGGCATAATCCTGGTGGCAATGTTCCCAAAACCGAGTGGAGGGCTGAGTAGGAGGGGTCTGACTATTCAAAAAGCAGGTTTTCACTTAATTCATCTGCTCTCCATCTGGGTTCTGTGTCCTCAACTCTGACTGGAATCTCCAAGTTCAGAGCCTCCCTGGTCAGTGTCTCCAAGGAGTAACTTTCCTGCCTTCTACAGGGTGGCTGTGCCACATCCTGGCCTTTGGTGCTTCTGACTGCAAGTCTCCTGGGGTTCTGTGTGACCGTTGTTGCAGTTGTAAAACATGGTTCCACAGTTCTCTGCTACTCTTTTGTTGAGAGGTAGGAGTCTACGGACCCTTCAATCTGGCAGGCTTGTGACTGCTTCAAACAACTGATTATTGTTGAAAGAAGGGCAATGTGGCATCTGCCACTAAGTCAGAAAAGGCCAAGCGGCTGTCACCTAGAGACTTGGAATGCTCCCACTGTGCACTTAGCCACCATGCTGTGAGGAAGCCCTGCCACATAAGAGGCCACGTGGAGGTGCTCCGTTGACAGCTCCAGCTGAGTCCAGCTTTTGAGTATTCCCAGCCAGGGCTCTTGACACAGTGGATCAGACATAAGGTAGCCCTGCTCTGCTCTGTCTGAATTCCTGACCCACAGAATCTGTGGGGATGACAAAATGACCTTTGTGTACTCTCATTTGGGTTAGTTTGTTGTGCACCAACAGCAACTGGAACAACCATAGGTTTTCTTTTTTGTTATACCAGTACGTCTCTCACACACACACATACACACACACACACACACACACACACAAACTTGCTGGTACATAGGTTTTAGTTAATACCTGTGTATTAACTAAATACACAGGTATTAACTAAGCTAAGCCATGTATTTTCCGTTTTCCAAAATTGTGTTGACATGTCTGATCTGCTGGTATCCACATCCCTTTGGATTGATATCTTTTCCTATTCATTTACTATAATTTTATGATGATTCAGAGGGAATGCAGAAAAACACACATGATCAATGTGCCAGTTTTAACCAGAAATTGCAGCAAAGCTTAAATGAGTAAACCCAGAGCCAAATTAAAATCGCTTCAGGTAAACTGAGGCAGTAACTTGGGAAACAGGTGTGCCCCACGGTCGCCCTCAGCCACAGCAAAATCACTGCCATATCTGTACAGTCATTCTGAGCCCAGGCAGGCTTCACCTTCCATTGCTTCGTGTACATGTGAAATATCAAGAACAAAGGGGGAAGCTTCCTGCATTGATCTCCACGATGCTTAGAGCTCACCACTAATTTAAAATAAAAGCTTGATCCAAAACGAGGCAAGAAATCTCCCCAAAGAAAAAATATCTCTCAGTGGAAAGTAGCTGAATGTCCTGTGAGTTGGGCTGGGTCTTACTGTAGTGGGGGGAGGGCTGGGTTCCCATAGAAACACAGGCTTGACATTGGAAACAGCGAGGTCCCCTCAGCCACTGGAGCAGTCACAGTGCAACCCCCACTCCCCCAAGGAGTGTGTGGCATTGACAGTGACTTCACCACAAATGGTAAATCTGGTCGACTGACTTTAATTGTGAGCTCCAGCTAGGAACAGGTGGAGTCTCAGGTTTAATACTACTTAGATCAGTAACTTTAGATTTAAAAACATCGTTTCAAGGTCACAGGCTGCATCCATAAACCTGGCAGCCCTATCAGATACTTCTCTGTTGTGTGTGAATCAGCAGGACCTGTCATGGTTCCTGGAAAAACAACTCCAAACACACACCGCCCCGCCTCCCCCATAGTTTCATGAACTTGGAGAGAAAGCACGACCACGGTGATTTTCAGTACATGCAGTGGTACCCAGAGCAGAGAACTGCTACCATTCCCTAAACGCCTGGCTCAAGCACCATTTGGTTTTATAAGAAGAAAGAGAATGAACAAAGACTCCAACCAGAGACTCAGGCTCTCAGGCTCTAGGTTGCGGCGGCCACTCCCATGCTGTGTACCCTCCCCAGGGCAGGCTGCCCTCCCTGGGCCTTCCAGGCCTAGACTAGTGCTTGTCGACCTGGGGTGGTACTGCCTCATCTGCCCTGTCTGGCCTCGTCTCAGTGACTGAGGGCTTCTCCCAGGAGTCAGTGCCTGGGGGCCAGGGCTGCTGACTGGCCTGCAGGAGGCAGCCTGTGCTCCACCACAGGGTGTCCGTCCCAAGAATACACACCATGCACTACCAAAGGGCAGGTGTCCCATCTCCAGCGCTGTGCTCTGACAGTGCCATCAATGCAGAGTAGAGACATGAGTGGGCGACCCTAAGGGGCCCCCTGACTCTGAGATCACCCAGTGTTTCACTGTGAACATTTCCAATCTCTAGAAAAGCGGAAAGAATTGCACCCTCAACCCCACGGTGTGCATGCACCATGAACATTTTTCCATACCTGCTTTCTCTCAAATCTGTCCACCCACTCATCAGTCCATCGTGCTATGTACCTACTTCAAAGACAAGGGCAGGCATCCGGACCTTTGCCCTAAGCACATGGGCGTAAGTGTCATGAACTCAGCTCGACGTTTGTTTAATTTTTTTTTTTTTTTTTTTTTGTAACATGTGGGTAGTGCAGCAGGAACACGTGCTCCTCCGTTCCTAGACAGAGAAGGGAAACATCCGGCCAGACTCATTTTGGAAGGAGTGATTAGCTCACCATACAAAGAACTTTGTTAAAAGTTCACTTCAAGGAGATGGCTGCGGGCACTGAGTCCCACACAGCAAGAAAAATAGCCCCCCAGTGCTGACTCTCCCAAAACTATCCCTCCAGCTCTCTGCAGCCCCACTCCACTACCCAGACAGAGTTTACACCAGCAACCACACTCACAAAGGTACAGCATGAAGGACCCACAGCACAGACAAGGGGGGCGCAGCGATGGAAAGTGGGGCCTCCCGGGTACTTCTATCAGGGAGTCTCCACCAGCAGGAGTTCTGTTCCCAACCCTGTGTTTGCACAGGACGATCCATCCTGCTCTGGCCTCACGACCAAGCTCTGCCTCGGTGCGCCCCGACTAGACGCCTTCTCAGACCCAGGGCTAGGACAGGTCACTTCCCCGTGACTGGAATTGAGTCTCCTGGTTTCTCTCACATGTGGGGACAGTTTGCTCACTTCTTCCAAACAGACAGCCTTGCTCTCCGTGTTACCATATCCCATGAAAGCAGACACTGAGCTGGAGGCCACCCAGAGCCCTGAACTCGGTGCCTTCCTTTTCCTTAGAGGAAGCTCCAAAGCCCCCAACCCTGCAGCCACTCCATGTTTCACAGCCTGCAACAGCAGCAGTGGCCCCAGGCTTGCATCACAAACACAGAGTCACACATTCCCAAGCAAAAGGCATTTGCCAGACCACCTCCTTACACAAGAGACGGATGAGCTTCCAGGAGCTGAGCCACCCAGGAAAAGAAAACACTGTGGGGTATGCAACTCCGTCTGGCTGTGTTGTCCACAAGCACAGACAGAAGGAGTCCTAGGTGGGGACGCTTGGCTGGGTCTGGGGTGGGCGGCTTTCTCCTCAGTGCCCTCTCCTCCTGACTTCCTATGTCTCTTCCTTCCCTCATCCGAGAACTGTCCACCTGATGTTTATACCCCTAATGACAGAGAGAAGCCTCAGCCTCCCAACAGGACAAGGCTTTAACAAAGGAGATGATTCCAGGTCACAGCCACGAGAGCCATGGACCAAGCCGGGCCTCAGCCCACTCTCCCTGTGCTCGGCTGCTGTGGAGTCATGGGGTTACCAACTGTGAAGGGCTTGGAGAGGGGGACCCCATCTCTCAACTGGAGGAGTATCACAGAATTCAGGCTATGTTTTAAAGCCACAACCCACCACACGTGTCCCTGAAATCAGTCCATGTGGGTGCACACCCCAATGACGTCTCAGGACCTTTGCTCTGGGGCATCTTGCCTAGGCGGTGAGGTTTTGCATTTTTGCTCAGTTTAACTCAGGTTTTATGACTCCCACATCTTGGGAGGAGACAGGGAGGAGGAAAAGTTGGGGCAACACAACCTCTCTAGCATCATCACCACTACCCCCGCCTCCCAAACCTCAGAAAAACAAGTCTATCCACCAGAAAGAGTAAAGCGTTCCCCCACAGGCAAATCTGCCCCACAAATGCGGAAGGCGCTAATAAACATGATCATAAACTTGGAATCCACAATCCACAACATGTCAAAGGATTTGGAAGAAAACCTTAACTCCTGTGAACTACATTAAATTCTAATCTCCGAGACATTCAGAATGAAAATGCAGCTTGCTACAGCTGGGCTTCTGCTCTGTCCTTTGCAGACTCAAACATCCTCAGCATGGTGTTTGTGCAATAAAAACTTTAAGTCGAAGCCTGTACACTGAACAGATAGAAGGACATGACCAAGATTGTTCTGGTAGTTCAAAATAAATACACATGCATGCTTTTGGACTCCATCCACAGGGGATTTTAGCCCTGTTTTTCAAAGAGCCTTGTAATCTACTCATGAAAATTAGGTGTTTGTAGCCACTAAATGTAGTAAAATCCATCCAAGGGTAGGCAGGTACAAATGTGTTGACCACAGCACATAGCCAGGTCTACAATGAAGGAAAATGTAATAACCTATGGAAGTAATTGAGCCTATCAATGTCTCCATTTAAAACTCCCTCTTTGACATGAAGATCCATAATAAAGTTATTTAAGGAGTCAAAAATCTACTTGGTATGTTCTAATAAGGAACACATGAGTTTCTAAAAGCATATTCCAGTCCTCGTGTACCATGCGGCATTTTGCATGTTTCTCTTCCTATATTTTTTCAGTAAAGCATGGTGGTTGTTGGCTGTCCATGAAAGCCACCTGTGACGTGTGGAGTTGAACATGGAGGATGTTCATGGATTGTCTGATTCTGAGCAGGCTCATGCAACCTGGAGGTGAAACTACCTGGAGTCACATTTTTATGCATGGGGGAGGGACAATTTAGTACCTTTTTGGAAATGCACACACAAAATATTCAATGATATGTGATATGGTTTGACTGTGTCCCCACCCAAATCTCATCATGAATTGTAGCTCCCATAATTCCCAAGTGTCATGAGAGGGACATTGAATCACAGGAGGTAATTAAATCATGGGGGAGGTCTTTCCTGTGCTATTCTTGTGACGGTGAATAAGTCTCATGAGATCTGACGGTTTTATTAAGGGGAGTTTCCCTGCACATGCTTTCTTGCCTGCTGCTATGTAAGACGTGACTTTGCTCCTCATTCACTTTCTGCCATGATTGTGAGGCCTCTCCAACCATGTGGAACTGTGAGTTAATTAAACCACTTTCCTTTATAAATTACCCAGTCTTGGGTATGTCTTTATTAGTAGTGTGAGAACAGACTAACACAATATGCTTGTGTTCGCCTCAAGTTTGCAAATTTAACACTAATGTGGAATTTCATTTTGACCTAGGTTCTTTCCCGGTGTGATAGGATTTTTGTCTGCAATTCTGAACAACCAGAGTTTCCAAGAACACAGTCAACTAAAGGACATTATTATATAAAACTTTCTGACTCAGTTATTCTTTTCCTACTAAATAATATTATTTATGAAAACAATTAGGCATAACTGTTAAGATGATACCACTCTGACCATCAGATGCGTCTACAGGATAGATTTGAAGAAAGGTAAACACAAGGAAAACAAGTTCCTGTTCTCTTGGTCCCTCCAGGGCAGTGCTGGCATCAATAACTCTTGATGACTTTATTCTTCTGTAAACGAGTAAGAAGATGCTAAGAGCTAGGAAGTCTCCATTTTTTCTATTTAGAGTGCTGTATTAGTCCATTTCGGCTGCTATTACAAAATACCATAGACTAGGTGGTTCTTAAACAATAAAAATGTATTTCTCACAGTTCTGGAGGCTGGGAAGTCCCACAGCAAGGCACTGATAGATTCAGTGACTGGTGAAGGCCCTTTCCTCACAGATGATGACTTCTCACTGTGTCTTCACATGGTGGAGGGGGGAAGGCAGTGCTGTGGCCTCTTTCACAAGGGCACTAATCCCATGCATAAGGGCTTCATCCCCCACGACTTCATCACTTCCGAAATGCCCTACCTCCTAACACCATCACTTTGGGGGTTAGAATTTCATCATATGAATTTTAGGGGGGACACCATCAGACCATAGCAATGTTTGACCTCAGCACTTTCTTCTTCCATCATCTTGTGAAAACAAAAGGAAAGAAAAGCAGAGCACCATGCTGCCCTAAGTAAAGACACATTTATCTCTCACTTATTCATTCCGTAAACATCCTTGTGCCCATTACCAGCTAGACTCTGCAAAGACAAGGAGCACTAACAAGTGTCCCTGTCCCCAAGGTGTTTGTAGGTATATTAGCCAAGATGAGTTAACACCTATGAAAACCACTCTTAACTCTCAGTGACCTAATAAGCTATAAGTTTGTTTATCCCTTTGTCCCAGTCTACCATAGGTTGGGGGAAATAGTACTCCACACAAACCTTCAGGGACTCAGGCTTTCCCTCCTCAGTGGCCCTGTCACCACCATGGCCTCGGAGGTCTCCAGGCCCTCTTTGTCTGTCTAGCAAATGAGAGGAGAGAACATGAAGGAGACACAGAGAATTTAAAAAGCTGCCACATCTGCCCACATCCCCTGTGCAGGACTCCATCCCAGAGCCGCGATGGCCTGCAGCTGAAGCTGGAAGTCTGGTGCCCATGAGGAAGAGGGTAAAGAGTGAACACACGCTCTGGTACTATGGATGAACACACACTCACCATGGTCTAGTCACCCCA
This sequence comes from Chlorocebus sabaeus, assembly GCF_047675955.1. Lineage (NCBI taxonomy): Eukaryota > Metazoa > Chordata > Mammalia > Primates > Cercopithecidae > Chlorocebus > Chlorocebus sabaeus. The sequence continues at coordinate 66,495 of NW_027327855.1, forward strand.
ATCAGGAAATAGAAGTCCTTTTTCCGCCTGCACTTAGCACCAAACTCCTTTCTGCCCAGAGATGAGCAAGCAACTGGAAGTTTGCATCCAGCACTTACATTCTTTTATTGGAACTCCAAATCCAAGAACATCCTTCCGTTTCAACCCCTTCGTTTTCTTCTGACAATTTCCTTTAACAAGCACAAGTGTTCCTTTCTAACACATTTAACCAGAGCAGAGCAATGTTTAAAGTAGAAATATAAAATACTTTCTCAGTAGAGAATTATTGTTTTTTAGTCTAGTGAACCTAATCATTTAGTAATTGAAGCTCTCCATAGCAAATGTGTAATCTCCTATAGATCAAGTGAAAATATTTAAAATTATTTTCCAAATGTCCAGGCAACCCTGTGGGTCTCAGTCCCCTTCTTCTTATTTACAAAGTTTTCTGGTTGGAAGGGGAAAGAAATAAACAAGAAGTCCAGGTGTCCAGGTACGCTGAGCGGTAGGTGAAGAGCCATGTTTTTTGTCTCAGTTTTACTTCCAATTATATCAGAGCCAGGAGAGCCACATTCAAAAACCTTAGAAGTTCAGCCAGGCCAACATGGTGAAACCCCAACTCTACTAAAAATACAAAAATTTACCAGACGTGGTAGTGCCGCCTGTAATCCCAGCTACTCGGGAGGCTGATGCAGGAGAACTGCTTGAACCCGGGAGGTGGAGGTTGCAGTGGGCTATGATGAAGCCACTGCACTCCAGCCTGGGTGACAGAGCAGGACTTGGTCTCAGAAGAAAACAAAACAAAACAAAACAAGAAAAAACCCTTAGAAGTTGATACCTAAATGGTCAATGGGCACAACAGAAATGTTATTCATAAATTAAAGTGTGAGGCTTGGCAATTGAGCTAGCAAGTTTCTGTCTGTCTATAATCTAAAATCCAGTAAGGCAATAATGATTTCTTCTTATTGCCATGGACCTGTTCAGGGCATCATACTAAGTTAAAAAAAAAAAAAAAAAAAAAAAAAAATTCAGTGGCTGAAGACAACAACAATGGCTTATCATCTCTATGGTTTCTGTGGGTCTTGGCTCACTCAGGCATTTCTGGCTGGAATCCCCTGAGGGCTGGGCTGTGGTCCCTCATCCTGGGTGTCGGCCACTCCTCAGGGCTGCTTGAGTGTCCTCGCAATATGTCACCTGGCTTCCCACAGAGTGAGCAAATCAAGAGAGTGCGGGCCAGGCGCCGTCTGTGATCTGTATCACCTGTTATGACACAGCTTCGAGTCACATAAGGTGACCTCCATCCTAGTCTACTAAGGGAAGCAGGTCTTAGGGAAGGGGACAGAGAGCTCACCTCCCAGAGGAGGGGTGTCAAGCCATACTGCAAGTAAAGCTGATGAGAGAGTTTTTAGGTTGATGTGACTGCCTTTTGAAAATGCAATATTTTTTAGGGCCTAGCATGCAAACCTTGGTTTCTAAAACTAACCCTGAGATAATTTGATCTAGCTAAACCCACACAGCCAGGAAGTGAGGGAGGGGTGAGGAGAACAGAGGCTGTGGACTCCGGAGCCCCTTCCCCAGCACTCTGAGAGGTCTCCACCAAGGGGGAGATTTTGCTTTTTGTTTGGAGACAGAGTCTTACTCTATCTCCTGGGCTGGAGTACGGTAGCATAATCGGCTCACGGCAGTCTTGACTTCCTGTGGCTCAAACAATTCTCCCACCTCAGCCTTTTGAGTAGATGAACTACAGGCATGTGCCACCACGCCTGGCTAATTTTTCTTTTCTTTTTTTTTTTCTTTTTTATTTTGTAGAGGCATGGTCCCACTATGTTGCCCAGGCTGGTCTTAAACTGAGCTCATGTGAGCCTCCCACCTCAGCTTCCCAAAATGCTGGAATTACAAGCATGAGCCATAGTGCCTAGCCAAGATATGATTTAATACAGCACTCTTTCTGGATACTGATTTAATACAGCACTCTTTCTGGATACTGATTTAATACAGCACTCTTTCTGGATACTCAATGTTAGCCTCACTGAGCAGGTGGTGGACAATCCCAGCCCTATCAGAGTAACAAGAAAGGAGATAAACTCTGTGAAAGCCTTCAGGGTAAGGCTGTTATCTGTAGCGTCAATAACAATGATAAATCCTGACCTGGCCTGAAACAGGACCCACCAAACCAAACGCCCTCCATCCCACATGCAGCTGGGTCAAACACCTGATGCATAATGCTGGGTGCCCTTCTGGGTGCCATTAAAGGAAGAGAAAAAATTAACTGTGAGAGTTTTAGAGACCTAAAAATGTGCAGGGCAAAAGCTGCAAAATGGCAGAAGTTGCAAAATGGCAGCAGGCCCAGCGCCGACTGGAAGCAAGTATGACTTTCCATGGGCCCACAAGCAGCTCTGAGGTCCTAGGCCTGGCTGGTCTGCGACTGTGGAACAGTAAGATTCAGGGTTCCAGGAGTGTGATGGCCAAGAACCCACGCCACCCCTGCCCCAGGCAAAAGACTCAGCTTTCAGCTGCAAGAACTCCACAGAAGCTTATATAGGGTCTTGGAAGACAGCAGGGCATCTGCCAACAGAGTCCTGCCTCTCTCTTCTCCTCCCTCTCACTCCTCTCTCTGCTGCTTCACTAGACTTTGAAAAATATCATGGATGGAGCCATTGGGTCTAGGGCCAAGAAAGGGGCTAAAAACCTCCAACCTGGGTAACTATCATTAACACTAAGATCGTGAAAGTCAAGATAAGCCCTCTGCTCTCTGATCCCCACCCCACCACGAGATTTGCAGGACAAGTCTGGAAGGGAAAGAACCAAGTCCTGATAAATGTAAATTGACAGACGCTCCTGTTCACAATCTGTTCTAGATGCAATTCCACGTGGCTCCCCCAAGACAAATATGTTCTCCTTTGATGGTTCTGCTGTCTTGGGGAGAGGCTCAGGCACATTCTGACTGGCCAGTTCTTGCGCCCTAAAATAGCCTGTGGACTGTGCCCTCCTTGGGGTCAGGGAGGCAGGACAAACAGCTCCTCTCCAGCCCACCCTCATGCTCCCGCTCTGTTCTTCTCACTGACCTGGCCACAGGCTCTCCCACCCCAAAGGAACCCACAGTATCTCCGGAGCTCTGCCCTGAGCAGCCCCGTGCTAGGGAGGAGGGCTGGGAAACAGGCCTTCACCACCAAAGCATGCGACACAGCCTGTGAGATGGTGACAGTGGGTCTGGCTTTTTCGTACAAGTTGACCAGGGCTTATGCTCCTGCAATGCCAGGTCAGAAGCACAGCCACCAAGTTCTCCAAAAGCTTGACTCCTTTGGAACTCACTTTCTGCGGGGGCCAGAGCAGAGTGTACCCCTACCCCGAGTCCTGGCACAGGGACACGGCCGTATAACCTGGAGACTCTTCCTGCTACAGCCAGGAAGGCACCTCCTGCCACCAGGAGCCGGGGCTGAGTGGGCTGGGCTGCCTGCCCGGCTCACACCAGGAGTGGTGTGGCTAGGACCGAAGAGGGGACTCTCAGGCCTGTCTGGAGCACCTTGGGGGTGGAGTCATAGGGGAGGGTCTAGACAGTGGCTATTCATTGCTTCTTCTTCCGCAGCTGCAGAAACTTCCTCCTCAGTCTGAGTTGGGCAGGGCCCACTTGCGTCTGCCTTCAAATCCCTTTCCTGCTGGTCAAAGGCAACCCCTGTGACTCTACCAGAGAGGGCCAGAAATCCAGCTGCCCACAACATATCCTGCCATGGCCTCACAGAGAGGGCATAGGACCCGGGGAGGCTGAACAGGAAAAGCAAAAAGGGGATCCCATCCACCAGGACAGCAGATTCGGTGCCTTGCATGATGGCAGCTGACTGTGGTGGGTGCCGCCATTTCAGGGACCCCCAGTGGGCCTTTGGTGCCTCCCAGGAACCCGAGGTGGCAGTGACTGCACACAGCCAACTAGGAATGTGTCTGTCCGTGATGTGGTCCCCACTGGGCAGGAATCTGGGGCTGAGACACTGTCTCTGATCCTCTGTGCAGGGGTGGGACTGCCTGATAGGTGTGTTTTCCCACTGCCCCCACTCTCGCCAACAGCCCAGAGAGGGGAAGTCAGACATCCCTCATCCGCCACCAATGGCAGTAGCCAGAAGACAGGGGCCCTGGGGCCACCAGAGGCAAAAGTCCACCAATGGGCCCTTGGTTATGATGAGGGTCGAGTGGATCGCATCTTACCAGTGTGTCCCAGAGACCCAAGCTCCTCCCCAGATAGCACCCAGACTGAGCGCCCACTTCACCTACCCCAGCTTCTGCTCAGGGCCTCCAATCTTGGGCTCTTGGGGTTGGGAGGCTGCATCCTCTGTGGTGGTGGGCCCAGGCTTGGGTCTCACAGGTGCTCCAGACCCATCCTCCTTCCCCCCAGAGCCAGGATGAGGATCAAAAGAGCCAGGAAAGCCAGGATAGCAGGAACAGGGAAGACACTGGGAGGAGGAAGGAAAGACAGAGGGCGGAGACCAGCAGCTGCTCTTTGAATGAAGAGAAAGCATTTCAGGCAGCCAAACAGAATGTCAGCAAACCTCAGAAGCAATTCGCTCCCCCACACCCAGCCTTATGGGGTTCCCACTGGTGCACCAGGCGCGGGCCAGGCCGACCCGGAACATTCAGTACAAATGCTGGACTGCCAGCTCGTCCCTAAAATAAGACTCCAGCTGTTGGCCACAGAACTGCTTGGAAAGTAGAGCTCCCTGGGACAGGAAAGGAGCCCTGCAGGGCAGAGAAGCAAAGCTGGGGGAAGCGAGGCCTGCTTCCATGTGGCCGAGGCTGGATGTGAGAGCTGTGTGACTGCTGCCAAGAGCTGCTGGGGTGGGGCCGCAGGGGAGCTGCCAACGCTGGAGCCATCCTGCCATGCCCACGACGGTTTCTTCTGAAATCGACATCCTTCTTTTTCTGCACTTTGACCCCTACCTGGTCTTGGCAAGGGTCCTTGGGCCACACAGGGCAGGCTAGCGTAGGGGTCCTTTTCCCCATTCTTCAACATCCTGGCCGTTGAAGGAGTGAAGCTGGGGCCCCAGGAGCCACACTGCAGGGACCAGTCCCTAAGCAGACAGGCAGGCTAATTCACGTGGGCTGCAGAGGAAGGCGAGGGAGGCAAGGAGCAGGCCCAGATTCCTCAGCAGGGCTGAAAATACCCATTAGTGACGATGCTGCTGCAGGGAGAACCAAGCTCACACTTCCGGGCGAGTGTGAGTGCAGGGCTATTAAATGACACGAGACGCTTTGAAACGAAAAACAAGTTAACTTGAGACTTCCTCCTCTGTGTCGCCATCCATGTACAGAGGAAGTAAGACACTAGCAGGTCCTCCAAGAGGGTGTCCGCCTGTACATCATTCTTCCACCCCACACTATTGGGTGAATATGTAACAAGCGCACTTCTTGCTCTCATCAATGAAACAATGAATATTTGTGAGTCTTTCCTACAAGGCCAGCACTGTCCTAAGCACTTTCTCTGCGTTTCCTTCTTTAAACCACATGGTAACCCTAAGAGGTAAGCACCATTATTATCCTTGCTGTGCAGATGAAGAAACTGAGGCAGGGAGAAGTAACTGAGGCAGGGAGAAGAGCTTGTACCAGGCCAGGCAGCTGGTGATAGGGGCCTGGCTGGAGACTGTGTCCTCTGCCTTGCCCATGTTACCCCAGGTGGTGGCAGCTGCTCAGAGCCGTCCACACCGTGCACACTTGCCAGTTCATTCTATGGAGCCCACACTTCTCCACAAGGAATGAAGAGGGATACTGCAAGGAGGAGCAGGTGGAGGTCATAACTGGGATGGTTGAGCCTTCAGAAAGTCCCTAGGCACATCCCAGGCTACCTGCTCCTCCTCTTCCAGAGCCACCGTGTGGTCTTGGACAGGTTGGCAAGAGGTCAGGGACTGGGGCTCCTCACCTTTAAGATGGAGCAAGGTGAGCCCAGGCCACGTGGCTGTGACTTGTGTTGGATTCACTCCTACCGTGCAAGAATTCCTCCAGGACAAAACAAGAGGCTGCCCCTGGAGTCTGCATTTTAGCAGAGCGGGGAGTGCTGGATCACCAGGACACCATACAGAAGTGAGTCCTGCACAGATGCAGTCTGGAACAAGGCTGTGAAAAGCCAGCAAGCCCAGTGGTGTCCAGAGCGGATGGCTGGTCTCAGGGGGAGCCTGCTCAGAGGTCCTGGGGAGCTGAGCCACCCAGAGGGAGGTGGGAGGCGGGGCAGAGGGGCAGGTCTTGATCACGGAGCTCCAGACCCTTGGAGAGTTTAGGTGAGTCACCCGAGGCTGGATTACCACACGCAGAGTTCGGCCAGTGAGGTGCAGACCACAGGAAGAGACACGAGGGGAAGCCCCACCTGGTGCACATGCCTGCATGCACTAGACTGCTTGTCCCACATCCCAGAGCCCCCTGGTACCTGCCCGTCCCTGGGCCATGGTTCTGGACTGACTTGGATTCATGATGCCCACATAGTTCAGATTTAGAGGATGGCAGGTCGTAACACCTTCAATGGCTGGGCCCAAAGCCAGGAACCCCATGTGGACAATAGGGAGGGGTGGGGTGCTCGGAAAACTGGAGGCTGTGGGCCCAGCAGACCACGGGTTTGAAACACAGGATTCTGTTGTTAAATTTGTCTGGGACCTGGCCGGGCGCGGTGGCTCAGGCCTGTAATCCCAGCACTTTGGGAGGTCGAGGCAGGCGGATCATGAGGTCAGGAGATGGAGACCATCACGGTTAACACAGTGAAACCCCATCTCTACTAAAAAATACAAAAAATTAGCCAGGCGTGGTGGCGGGCGCCTGTAGTCCCAGCTACTAGGGAGGCTGAGGCAGGAGAACGGTGTAAACCCAGGAGGTGGAGCTTACAGTGAGCAGAGATGGCACCACTGCACTCCAGCCTGGGCTACAGAGCGAGACTCCATCTCAAAAAAAAAAAAAAAAAAAAAAAAAAAAAACAAAACTTGTCTGGGACCTGAGTCGTGTCCCCCAGTCCCTGGTGAAGCTTCCAGCTTCATGGAAGATCAATTTTTAACCTAGTTCAAACCACCTCTACTGAGATAACTGGAAAAAAGACTTGAGGCCAGGGACAGGCTGCATGTGGAGATGGACTTCTGGTGCAGATGATAGGCCTGGCCACAGAGAGGAGTCCTGCGAGGCTCCTGCTAACCTGGGAGAGGATGAGGCAAACACCTGCTCCAAATGAAAAGACATCCAGACACACAGGCCCAGACACACCGCTCTATAGACACACAGCCCCCGGACACACAGCCTCCAGACACACAACTCTACAGATACCCACCCCCCTAGACACACAGTCCCCAGACACACAACCCCCAGACACACAGCCCTACAGACAACCAGGCCCCCAGACACACGGCTCTACAGACAACCAGGCCCCCAGACACACGGCTCTACAGACAACCAGGCCCCCAGACACACGGCTCTACAGACAACCAGGTCCCCAGACACACGGCTCTACAGACACACAGCCCGCAGACACACAACCCTACAGACACACAGCCTCCAGACAGACAGTCCCGTAGACACACAGTCCCCAGACACACAGTCCCCAGACACACAGTCCCCAGACACACAACCCCCAGACACACAGCCCTACAGACAACCAGGCCCCCAGACACACAACTCTACAGACACACAACCCTACAGACACCCAGCCCTACAGACAACCAGGCCCCCAGACACACAGCTCTACAGACACACAACCCTACAGACACACAGCCCTACAGACAACCAGGCCCCCAGACACACAGCTCTACAGACACACAACCCTACAGACACACAGCCCTACAGACAACTAGGCCCCCAGACACACAGCTCTACAGACACACAACCCTACAGACACACAGCCCCCTAGACACACAGTCCCCAGACACACAGCCCTACAGACACACAGCCTCCAGACAGACAGTCCCCTAGACACACAGCCCCCAGACACACAGCCCCCAGACACACAGTCCCAAGACACACAACCCCCAGACACACAGCTCTACAGACACACAACCCTACAGACACACAGCCCTACAGACACACAGCTGCCAGACACACAGTCCCCAGACACACAGCCCCCAGATACATAGCTCTACAGACACACAGCCCTACAGACACACAGCCCCCTAGACACACAGTCCCCAGACACACAGCCCTACAGACAACCAGGCCCCCAGACACACAGCCCTACAGACAACCAGGCCCCCAGACACACAGCTCTACAGACACACAACCCTACAGACACACAGCCCTACAGACACCCAGGCCCCCAGACACACAGCCTGCCGACACATAGCCCCTAGAACACGTGGTGCTCAGCGGTGAAAGACAGGGAAGGAAGCCCGCAGCCAGCTCTTGGAAAATCACGCATTTGGGATAGTCATTAAAATCTTCTGAAGCCTCCCTTCTTCTTAGGGCTGCTGCAAAGTACAATAGAGCTCACATGTGATAGAGAACAAGCACCTGCAGGTGCAGAACTGACTTCCTTTAATTTCCTTAAACTCAGGTCAATTCTGTTTAGTGTATTTTGTTTTTGATGAAGTCTTGCACTGTTACTTAGGCTGGAGTGCAATGGCACAATCTTGGCTCACTCTTGTCTCTACCTCCTGGGTTCAAGTGATGCTTCTGCCTCAGCCTCCCAAGTAGCTGGGATTACAGGTGCCCGCCACTATGCCCCATTACTTTTGTTTTGTTTTGTATTTTTAGTAGAGACAGGGTTTCACCATGTTGGCCAAGCTGGTCTCAAACTCCTGGCCTCAAGTGATTCGCCCACCTCGGCCTCCCAAAGTGCTGAGATTACAGGCATGAGCCACGGGGCCTGGCCTATTTTTTTAGTGTATTTTTAAATTTGTGGAACAGGCCTATGTTTTCTTTAATGATGAGTATCTGTCACAAACTGGGGATCAAAAAACTAAATCTATCTCAGGGACTTATTTCTATTAGAAAGCTAATCAGCATAAAAGTAGCAGCTGGATACCTGACCATAAGGCGGAGGCATCCTGTAACTCAGCGAAGAGATCTTTGATTCCAGGAGCCTACGCTTGGGGTGGGCCTACTGCATCTCTCCTGAGGGAGCCGGGGCCTCCTGGAGCCCTGGAGAGGTGGCCTCCCAGAGGCCAGGCAGGACGGACCCTCAGCCCTTTGCTCAGGAGGGTCTTGGCAAGTGTCTTGTGGAATGGGAGATTCTTACATGTGGCAAAGATGGTAGCAGATGTGGCACCGTTTCCGGAAGATCCAGTCCCCGCTAGGTGGGTTTTCGAGCTCCAGTAAGGTGTTAGGGCTCCGTCAAGCGGGGCATGACTGCCAAGACCAGAGGGCCAGGTGGAAAGGAATCTATCAGCATCTTGCAGTTTGTGTTTTTTTCATTCTTGGTCCCAAATGTGTACTGCTTGTTATCTACGGTCATCAGAGATTAGTCTGTGGTTGATTCTCAAGGGAGGCCATACAAGGATGGAGAAGCATGTTGAATTCCTCTACCTTGGTGAGTCAGATGAAAGAAATCTGAGTGGACACTGGGCCATGCATCCAGGAACCATGGCTCACCCTTGAGCAGCCTGTGTGAATTTCAGGCATATCTCTGCAGCTGCTAGGGGAAGAGCCATCTGTGTGAAGCACTGGCCATGCAAATCTACTGTCTCTATATGAATGGCAGCTGGCACGGTTGGAGGACTGCCCTGGTTCGTACATGGGGCAGCTGGAGCTATCTACAGATCCACCCAAGGTGAACAGTGGTTGGCCAACGTTAGCAACCCAGCCACGATGGGCTTTTGGAGCTTCTCTGGGCACACATGGTTAGCACCTCTAATGGCTTAGCAGAGTGAGGGTGCTGCGGGGGTGGGCCTTGAGCCGTGGCCTGGACCCTGAAATGCATGGCACTGACCAAAATCCCAGAACCTTCCTGATTGTGTTTTTCTTAAAAGATGCCACCCACAAACACTAGGTCCTTCCACCCTCGGGTGATCTGCTGGGCTGCCTGCTGTTCAGGTGGCACCCTGGGCTGGCCGCCGGGGGAAAGCAATGCAGAGCACCCCTGGCCACCTGGAGACACTCTCAGTCTAGCTTAAGCCACCTGCACTTTACCTTACCAAAATGGCAGGTAGACTAGATGGCTGGGTACAACCCAGGCTATGGGTTGGTGTGTCTGAGCTGGCTTGTTCAAGGCCATTTGGACTGTCACTCCCTAGCTAACCCAGGCCAGCAACGATCCTCCAGCTCCTGCAAAGGGCTCTGGGTGGCTCGGTTCCTGCTTCTCCACACAAAGTTGCCCTTGCAGGGTTGCCTTCTGAAGAACGTTCTATCTGTTTTCAACGAGGTACTATCTAAAGACTGACCACAGCAACTCCCACACACCTCCTTTCCACAACAAACAGTAACAAAGGAAAAAATTCTCTTCTGAGCTGACAATGGAAAAGAAAGATTTTGCCTCCTGCACTTGTTTAAACTGACTCACTCTGTTCTATTCAGAACATGCCAAGTGACTAATGGACACAGTAGAGGCACTCTTTAATGGGAAAAAAGGTGGGGCAGGAGAGTTTCTCAACTATAATTGTGGGATTTAGGTATTACACGGCTTTTAAAGAAACTAGGGTTACTGGAAAGTGTGTTGCTATTTTGGTAGATGGCTTCATGGCCTGGCTTTCACTATGGAATACTGCTCACGCCCTCCGTGAATATCATTCCCAAGTTTGCCCAGGAACACCCTGGGCTTTGTCCTCCCACTTTTTAGCATTGGATCAAAGTAATCCTTGACTTTGAGTTTACAAACCCATTGTTAATATCAGAGCTCAGCTTTAGGTTCTGTCTTTGGAAACTTTCCCCAGAGATACGGATATAAACAAATTTAGTGTTTCGTTTCACTGCTGGTACATTTTAATTTATGTATGATTCAACTCATTTTTCCTACTGGAAATGTTGTAAAAGATGAATTCGGAAGTGTGTGCAATGTTTACTTATCTTGATGAGCAGAGTGTAGGAGCCAAGAGATTGGATACTAGAGTATTTAATTTTGTCTTAAAGATTTTTTTTTAATCTTGTATATTCATAGAGAAAGCAAAAAGAGGGCATAAACGTAAGAAAACTGGGTAAATCACATTGCACAGAAGACTGCGCAGTCCTGGGCAGTTCTACGAATCTGTCACTAAGCTGCCTCCGAGCCTCAGTTTCTTCTGCGTGGCGTGGTGGGATGATGACGCCACCCAGCCTGTCATTGTGAAGATGAACTAAGTGATGCAGGTGGCTGGGCCGCATGGAGTGAAAGCACTTGGCTTCTGGGTTTAACTTCATCCAGTGACCCACCGAGCACAGGAAGAGAAGCGCTGATAGGGTGGGCCATGACAGCGGGTATAACCATGGCCCAGGAGAGCACAAGGACGTGTCATATCATGGGGTATGTGTGGTGTGCTAGGGCTGCCATAACAAAATATCACACACAGGGCAGCTCAAACAGCAGAAACGGATTGTCTCACGGTCCTGGAGGCCTGGAGTCAGAAACTCAGGGGTCTGCAGGGCCACGTTCCCTCTGAGATTCCACGTGGAACCCTTCTGTGCCGCCTCCTAGCTCCTGCCCCTGTCATCCGTTCCTGGCGTTCCTTGGCTTGTCCACGTACCCTCCAGTCTCTGGCCCATCTGCACTTGGCTGTTTTCCCTGTACATCTGTCTCTTTGCTTTCTTATAAGGATACCAATCATTAGATTAGGGCCCACCTTAATGACCTCCGATTACATCTGCTAAGACCCTATTTCCAAGTTAGGTCACCTTCACGAGGACTGGATCTCAACAAGTCTTTGTGGGGAGGGGATGCACAATTCATAGCAACAGGGAGCACCTGGCACTGACTGGCCATGGGGTCAATTGGCTTCCAAGGCCCCCCAGCTGGCCTGGGTCCACACCAGCCTCTGAGACTGAGGATGTGATGGAAAGCAGGCATCAAAGTGTCCCACCAAAGGGCCTCGCAGCCCTGTCCTGTGGATGCAACTCCATGCAGAAGGGAAGCCCCTCAAAAGCACCCTCACCTGCCATCCCATGGAGGGCCCCCAGGGCTGAGCCTGCTCCAAGGCCTCCCAGGGAATCAGGTGTGACCCTGGAGAGGTGGGGTGGCCCCATCCTCGTGGCTATCCTGGGCACCTTCAGCCTCAGATCAGAGGAGGAGAGAAAGCTGATTAGGGACATGCTATTGAGTACCTGGAACTGTGGGCAACTGGAGCTCCAGCCTTGAGGAGCTCAGGGGTAGGGATGTAGCCCCAGTGTCATGTCATGGAGGGGCAAGACAAGGAGATTTATGCAACAACCCTCAGCTCTCCTGGACTGAAACTGTTCTCAAGGACATGACTCCCATGGCCAGGCATGGCCAAGCTGGGCCAGGACATTTCTGCCAGAGACAGAGAGCTGCAGAGGTGACAGGTGGATCCCCCAGGAGGCATGGGCAAAGAGGTCTTGCCTAGTCCCTTACTGCACCCCAAAGCAACATTGCATTACTGGTGTGCAAATGTTCCAGGCAAGCCCAGGTTACAGGTTCATTTGGGGTGCAGCCAAGGCTTAGCCAAGCACCTCAAAGAGCACCCTTAAGGAATAGAGGACTTACACCCCAGCTGCTGGACCCGCTCCCTGGCCCTCCAGGGACAGCCTTGCTGAAGCGCACTGCCCCACTCCTCCCAGGCAGCCTGCTCCTGGGACCGGCCACCTTGGGGTACAAAGGCCTGTCCTCTCGGCCTGACTCAGGACACCTCTGCAGGACCACCCGATCGAAGGTTCCAGTGCCCTTGCAGGTTCGGCTGAAGCTCCCCATCTCCTTCCTTCTACAGGCATTAATCCCAAGAGTGCCCCAGAAGTCTCCTCCTCAGTAAGTGCCCCTGGGAAGGCCATCCGCAAGACACTGCTGCATTTGTCCTCCAAGCCAGAGTACTCTTCAAGTGTTTTACTTCTTAGGATCTCTGATAAGAGCCGGAGCTGGATCTGGAGCCTCTCGCCTCCCCCAAGCCCTTTCTGTGATGGCAGTTTACACAAATCTTTAAACAAACTTTGGTGGGATCAACATGGTCGGAATGCTTTCAACAACTGCCGGCATTCCGCATGCCAGTCCTGAAAGATTTCTAGCATCAAACGTCCCATTTCCTTGTAAAACAAAAAGATTTCCCTCTCTACGAGCTGCTAATAAGCAGATGCAGACCGGCATGTCAGCCCAGTAAGCTCAGGGAACAGAGGCTCCCAGCTGGGCCCTGGACACCGGCATGCTCTGCATGGCTCCCAAGCTTGGACTCGTGAAGACCTTAAAAGCAAATGCCACCACTATCGCTTAAAACCGGCGGTCACATCCTGAAGGAACGAGGAGTACAGACTGCCCAAAGGTTGCCTGTCCAATTAGGCCCCATACCAGATGCACTGGGCAGAAGATCTGTGAGGGGTCACCCACTGCAAGTCAGGCACTGTCCTGTTCTCACTTGACTCCTCTGTGCCAATCCAGGAGATGCTTTCAGAGCAAGCCTCCAGGAAGTTCCAGCCACGGGCCACATGGCCCAGCAGCCTCACCTGGGAACTTGGAGATTCTGGCATATTAACTATGCCGCAACCCCCTCCAGAGGGTGGTGATCCAGGGACCCCAGAGCCAGGAAGTCAGGCCATCAGCTGTACCCATTAAAGCGGGTCACGTCAGAATGTGGCCTGCAGCTGCTCAGAGAAAGCAATCATCGTTCCCTTAGTTCAAGCTCACTTATATTGGGTCCACAACAAACCTTGACTACAAGCTTCCAGGTTTGATACCCTGTTTATTTTTAAAGGTAAAGACAAGGAGCATGCAGAAGGACCCCAGTCATTCAGGGAATAGCCCTACCCCTCAGTGCAATTTGTATGTATCCACTTTGGGGTGAATGTTCCCCAAATTTATAAAGATGTTAAAATGAACAGATACAGTACTTAGGGGGAAAGGCAAAACCAACGGACCATTCGTGTGGCCTATCATGCTTTTAGCAGGCTGCTGAAATGTCCCACGCCTCACTTGGCATCACCCTGACAGCCCAGCAACATTGTAAACACCAGAAGGAGAGCTGAAGGCAGCTCCTCCTGCCATGACTCAGAGCCGTGGCTTATTTCCCACAGCCCGCAGACACATGGAGCTATTGACAGGAACACTCACTCAGAGGCTGAAGAACACGGTGGAGGGCATGTGCTCCTGGCCAGGTATCTCCTCCCTGTCCTGCAGGTAGCTGGGCAATTGGTCCTTACCTCAGAGGAGCCAAAGGGTCCTAGTGGACCAGAGCAATATTGTTTCCAAGATCTAGCACATAGGGTGAGGATCTGCACAGAACACGATCAGGAGCCACATTTTATACCCAGTTTGGAGTTTGGAGTTTGCCGGGCCAACACTTCAGAGACATTTCTCTTTCTAGTAAGACACTGTAACTTGGGACAGTACCACCAAACCAATGGTCATTTCTGCAGACCAGGCACAGGATCCAGCAAGTTAGAGTTTTGCAGAGGGCCCTACACAACCTGGCTGCCCGAGGATGCTCTGAATAAGAAAAGTGCTGAGTACAAATAGCAATGCCTCAGCACTGCCATGTGCTGGAAGGAAAGTCACCATGGGTCCATTTCACACCTTGCTCATTGTCTGGGTCCATTAATACAGATACAACAAAATCGCATAGACTGGGTGGCTTACACACAACAGAAATGTATTTCTCACAGTTCAAAAGGCTGGAAAGTTGAAGATCAAGGCTCTGGCACTGTGCTTCCATGATGGCTCCCTGTTGCTGCATCCTCCGGAGGTGACAGAGAGGCTATGTGAATCCTCTTTGAAAAGGCCTAATCCCATTCATGAAGGAGACACCCTCATCATTTCATTTGTCTCCTAAAGGCCACACCTGTTAATACTATTACATTGAGATTTAGAATTCAACATGAATGTGGAAGGGGACACAAACATTCGGACCATAGCATTCCACTGGGGAATGCCTAGCAGAGCCGTGGAGTCAGGGCTACAGCAGAGTCCTCATTAGGGAATGTTGGGTGCAGCCCTGAGGGCAGGGCCACCTTCAAAACCCCAAAACTATGAGAAAATAAATGTGTGTTTTAAATTACCCAGTCTCCAGTACTTTCTCATAGCAGCATAATCGGACTAAGATACTCACCAAACATCCATTTTTTTCAGCCATTGCCTGGTCTGACCCTGTATTTGTCCTGGCCTCAGGAAAGCTTTTATCCTGAGATTTTTTCAACCTGGTAAACTTTACCTGCTTGTACCTACTGATGGGGAAAGTGGGAAATTCTGCCTTGGGCCCTCCTGCTCTGCTGTGAGTGCAAGGAGCCACTGGGTCCCTACTCTCTGCCCATGAATACCAGAAACTGGAACTTGTCTGCAAGAATGTGACTGCTTCTGGAAAAGGAGGAGGGATGGGTTCCATGTACAGAATAGTGACTATTTGTTCTCCCTTGCCAAACAGAAATGTTAGAGCTTTCTTCCTCTCTTCTATGATCTGGCTTAGAAGAATATCATTACTAAACACACACACACACACACACACACAGACACACACACACACAGAGACTCAAAAGATGAAATTGCATGCTAGCCACCATCAGCAGGCACACTGCTCTTTCCAAATGGACAGTGCCATTGTTTTTGAGGAATTGAGACTTCAAAACATGATTTTGTAGAAGGACACTTTTTAAACTACTGCATGGTTGGTGGTTTTACTAGAACTAGGAGCTTGGAGGGAATAAAACAGAAATGGAGCCAAATCCAAGAGAAACTTCAGCATGAGACATCTCAGAGGCTCACCGAAGGCACGTTGCCTGCAACCAGCCAGGTTTTATTGTTGACTCTTTTAATACTACAAAAATAGTGCATGTTGCTGGAACAAGTGACATAGTACACTTGCATGAGGGAGCACTTCTTAGTCCTCTGCTCACGCTCCGCCCCACCTCCAAGACCCAAAGCCATGGCCCTGACTTGTCCTGCAGCACCCTGCCTTCCTGCACCATGTGCACATACACAACCCAGAGCCCCACTCGGGGCAGGCCACCCTGGGCACTGGTTGGACACTTGCTGCTTTTCTGTAATTTAACATTTCCTGGGCATTCCTCCAGATTAATACTCACAGATCTATCTTGTTCCTCTTGGAAGCTACCTAATATTCCACTGAGTGGATGTCCTATCATTTATTCATCTATTCTCCTCCCCAGGAACATTCAAGCTGTCCTGTTTTGTGCTACCTTTGTATAAAGCTGTGGTACACACCCTGTGCATATATTCTTATACATCAGTTCACTTATTTCTGAAGGATAACTTCCTAAAAAGGAGACTGCTGCGTCAAAGTGTCCAGGCATTTTACAGCGTAACGAAAACTGCCACGGTGGCTTCTCTTGCCTTCGCTGTGGTTCACCATCCCAGCAATAATGTAAAGGAAGTGTGCCCACTTCCTTGCAACCGACCACCATTGAGGTTGTCCATTTTTAAACATGCCAACCTTAGAGGTGGAAAATATACATCATTGTGACTTTTATCTTCATTTTGCTGATTACTAGTGAAATTGAGCATCTTTTTATGTAATCTTGGCAACCAAGGTGGCCTCTTCTTCCATTTTTAAAATCTTTGCCCATTTTTTGGTTTGCGTTTAATTGTAAAGCTCTGTGCATATTGTGGACACTAACCTTTTATCTTTCACAGAAATTGCCAAACATTCTCCCAGGTTCTTCTTAGTCATTTTACTTCTTGCCAAACAGAAATGTTTAACTTTGATGCAGCAAGTTTGTCTTTTCCAAGATCAAATCTGTCAGCCTTCGGGATGTCCTTTCTATTTTCTGGTCCTGCATGTTTTAAAGGGCAACTCCTACCCCAAATCACACAAAAGTATGCCTAAAATTTAATCTGTCGTTGTCAGAGTTGCATATTTTTACAAGTGATTCCCCAGGCTTCCTAAGACTTTCTGCCCCGCTGGAAGCAGTTACCACATGACTGCCCATAGGCAAGGTTTCAGACCACCAAGGTGCCCAGGCCAGGGACTCAGCATTTTCCTTTTTCCTGGTGTTAATTACCATGCACAGAGAACACTCTATCGGAGTCCAGAGATTCCTAGGGATACCTCCTTTATCTCTGGAAAATTTCTGAGTTTTCCAGAAAGAAACTGCTTGAAAGCACGAAGCTAAGCCTGGGGACACTCAGTCACCAAGGAAAGGTGCCAGGGACACTGGGGAAGTCAGGGTGCTGGAAAGTGCCTGCATGGGTGATTTGGTACATGCCCCACCCTGCTTGATCCCGCCCAGTGCTCCCAAAGACCCCACAGGACACCCCACAGGAGAGCAGCTCTGCAGGGTGTAGAACAGGAACCAGGGGTGCAGAATGAAGTTCGCACAGATAGACTGTGCTCCATCTGTGCCACGGCATGGGCCACAGTAAGATGTTCCACTGGGGTCTCACGCCTGTAATCCCAGCACTTTGGGAAGCCGAGGCGGGTGGATCATGAGGTCAGGAGTTCGAGACCAGCCTAGCCAACACGGTGAAACCCCGTCTCTACTAAAAATACAAAAATTAGCTGGGCGTGGTGGCTGGCACCTATAATCCCAGCTACTCAGGAGGCTGAGGCGGGAGAATTGTTTGAACTCGGGAGGCGGAGGTTGCAGTGAGCTGAGATTGTGCCACTGCACTGTAGTCTGGGTGACAAGAGTGAAACTCCATCTCAAAAAAAAAAAAAAAAAAAAAGATGTTCCCCTTAGTTGTTCTCAGAATAGCCCAATATCCAAGTGACTTTGCCCCAATGTCACAAGTGAGAAACAGGGTTGGTAAGCTCACCTAGCTGGTTAGCAGGGTGATAGAGACCCCAGGTTTACCCTGACCCCAAGGTCCTGGTACTTGGCCCCTCACACCCCAGCCCCCTGACCTGGTCTTTACCTCTCCTTAGTGCACTGGGTGTCATTTAGACCCATGGAAGGACTCGTCCAGGCCAGTGAGCTCAGAGGAGCAGAGGGGAACCATTGTCCAATGCCTGCCCCCAGGGAAGGCAGAGCAGGGCCAGTGGGGCAGGTGCCACACAGTGAGCTGTGCCTATGATCAGCCGGCCCACCACTCTTTTCCGGGTTTCTCACTGTGCGGAGGTGTGGGGTCTCCTTCAGGACAGCTCGCCCCAGGGAGCTCAGCACATGTCACCAAAACCTCCCATCTGATGGCATCTCAGCGCCTCATGGCAGTGGAGCCCTCAGCCTGCCTCAGAGCAACTGAATCCAGGTTCCTAAGCGCATCGCCTCCCAGGCTGAGCTCATGCCTCCTCCTTAGGAGAGCTGTTCTTGCCTCGGAGAGTGTATTCTTGCACCGCTGTTGGCCTTTCTTCCCCACACGCCTCTCACTTTGTCACTGCGTGCTTACTTCTGTGATCACTGGCTGGCGTGCTGTTCTCCACCTACAGGTCCATCTGCCTGAGGGCAGGCTCTGCCCCCTGCAGTGGGCATAAGAAACATGGTGGGTGAATAGCATAACACCAGGAACCCCTTCACTGAAACCCCAGCCTGCACCATGTCCCAGCCCTGCGCTATTCACACCAAGGTCAGCGGGGCCTTAAATGGCCAAGGCCCCAGCCTGACACAGCAGTGGACACTCATCGGATCCCCTGTCCGCGCTGAGAAATGACGGGAAGGAGGACAGTTTCCCTTTCAGGGTTCCAAGGCCTGCAGTTGATCCGGAAAAATAGCGCCAGGAGCTGTGTTCACTCCCTGAGGCGTGTCAAAGCTCTCTTTATCTGCCCCTGGAAGTTCTGACATCAGGCAGCTCTCCTTGGGTCTCAGCCAGAGTGGGGACACAAGCTCTGCTTCTCCTGCTCCTCAGAGAGGTTTTGTTGGGCTGTAGGTCACACCCTGTGGCCACAGGCAACTCCACACCCACCTGAGTGGAATGTTCCCTGATTTTCACAAGAAATGTGAGCAAGCTGAGAACTCAGCTTGGCGGTACAACTCCGATTTGCATTCACCCACAGATCACACAGGTATCTGGGGCCTCTCTGCCTGCACTGAGTGCCAGCCCACTGAGTTAGGCTGTGGGAAGAGCCTTTGCAGGATAGGAGCCCCTCATGCGAGCAGAAATGCCCCAGCAGGGCAGGGACCAGCTCAGTGGGGGAGTCAGTGGCCGCAGCTGGCCTGCTGCTGGCCTCTCTGTAGCCATCGGCTTCTCAGGGTTCCTGTCTCCTCGAGCCAGGGGCCTCTCTGACTCAGCTTGCACCCATCTCTTAGGTGCTTGGCAGTTCCACAGCATGACATCAGCAAGGTCGCATGCTTCCCAGATCCAGCTGGGCTCTGCTCAAAGTCAGGAGGGGCTGCAGCCCAACATTTAAGAAACGTGTGCTAACAAAAAGCTGCCTGTTTTTGAAGAACGAAGAAAAACTTAGTGTCCCAGTGGAAAGGATTAGGCAGAAAAGCTAGCATTTTGCTTTAAGCTAAAACAACACCTATTATTGACAACCTTACAAAGGTCAATGTATTATCCTACTGCTCTGGGCCCCTGTTTCAACAACAGTGGAAAATGCCTGGAGAGGAGAGAAAGCCCATAGAACTCACATTGCTCAGTGCTCTGTGGCATCACTGCAGACTCACCAGGCACTGAGGGTGGTGGTCTCATCCCTGCCTCCACAGCGTGGGGGAACCCACGGCCATTTTACACACAGATTGCCTCTACCTGCAGGCCTGGCTGTGGTGGCCACGTGACTGTCTCAGCTAAAATGACCATGAAGTGAGCACTGCAGCAGACCGCCACTCCATGCACCCGAGCTAGGAGAGTGGCCTGCTGCAGACGACCAGTGGTTGCTGTTCTGGAGCAGAGTCTGCAGCCTTGACCCTGCATGCTGCCTGTGGGCATACCTGGTGCCCTCCCCTCCATCCTGGACCACCGGCTTCTCACCTGGACTCTCGGTTCCCTGAGGGTGGAAGTCCTGGCCAGCCCATCTGAGACCCCACACTGCCCTGCCGTCTCTAACACACAATGAGAGCTCACTAACAATCTGCATGGTAACTGCATCAGCCCCTCTGCGGCCATCAGAAGGACCCCCAGAAAACAAGTCTGAGTCAACCTCGAGAATAATCGGAAGCCAACAGCCAGACAGTGAGGCCTCTTCTGTGCACTCCAGTATGCTCTGTGGAGGCTGTCCCCTGTTCCCAGCCACTACAAAGTGGAGATCTTAGTTCCTCGCTGGAGGAGCTGGAGATCCTGAGGCTATGGTTGCTGTGCTGGGTAGAGATGGGGGCCAGGTGAGCTCTGAGGGACCCTCTGAACCCCAAATCCACAGTCCTCAGGAGCCGTGCCCATGGGATCCTTTGTGCCCCCACAACCGACAATTCTGAGCCTTGAGCAAGGCACCCGGGGCCTCAGGACAAACCCAGAGTGGTTCTCACTATGCTCAGCACCTTTCCACCAAACTGCTGAGCCCAGCCGCTTCCTCCTTGGCATAGTCAGCCCCCAAACCCAGGTCTCCCAAGAAAGTAAGATGCCCTCCAATAGTCAACGTCACTAGCAGGGCAGCAGCCCGGAGGAAGCTCCCGCCGGCTGTGGACTGAGCGCTGCCTTGCTGGGAGAGGCACCTTCTCACTTTACTTTTTTGAAGGGTGGGCAGGGCACCCAGAGAAAGGGAAGCTGGTAGATAGAGCTGCCCTTAAAATTGCCACAGGCTGCCGGCAGCACACTTTGTTCAGAAGTAATAACAGCTATTAGGCTGCATAATTAACCCGCTGAGGGAAGTCATCACCACCAAGAAACAAAGGGCACTCAGTGCTCCTGGCCGCAGACCAGCTGGCTGGGGGGCACCAGGGCCTCCTCACCTCAAAGCGGCAGCAGTCCTCAGTGGGGGTTTCTGGCCTGCTCGCCTCCTGGGTTCCCGTGTGTTGGGCTGTGCACAGTCTCCCTTGCTGAGCAGAACTGAGCCACTCTGGAGACGCAGGCCGAGGAGCTAAGAGCCCAAGAGCCTCACTTGGTTTTCTTGCACTTTCTCAATGCAGCCCACGGCTACAAAGAGCCTGCTGGTGTTCCTGAGCCTGCCAGAAAGATCTGAAATGCAGGCAGGTGTACGTCTTAAATGCCAACAAAGGAGACAGCAAGGGAAGCCCACAAGCTGTGTTTATGGGAAAGCAGAACAAAAAGGTAAACTCCAGCCCGGCACAGAGATAAAAATAACAGCGGTACAGGAGGTCCTGCCAGAAGCAGGCTGTGCTCACAGCTCCTCATGGCCGCTGGGCCTGGGGCCGGGACCCGAACAGCGAGGACAGCAGGCAGTTCACCCCCAGCAGCCGTGGGGGCTGGCTCCCTCCTCATTCTAGCTTGTACAGTTTCTCTCCCTCTCACTGGCTCCCTGCTTCTGCAGACATCTGAGAAGCTCAGTTGGGATACCCAACTCCTAGCAGAGCTTTCAATCAGGCCTTGTAAACAGTTCCCAGACAGGCTTCAGGATGGCTGCAAAGCACTCCCCTGGGCATGTTCCCAATGCCTGGAGTCATCTACTCGCTGGTGACCTTGAGCCAGTCACTTCACTGCAGGCGGCTCGGGGTCTCCCCTTCCCAGGATGGAAAATGATACCCAGCCTTTGAGGTCATGGCAAGCGAGGACCATCAGCAGCAGGGCTTTAAATGCTGAGCTCTGCTTAGTGAGAAGCCCTTTGTTTACAGAGGAGCTCAGGGTGCGAACCTCGGCCTAATCCCCATCTGCACAGTTCAGAACATCCCACCCCAGCCAGGGAGTGTGTCCTGGTGCGGACCTCCCCAGCGAACGCCAGTGCCCTTGCAAAGGCCAGGTCAGCTGCCCTTGGGCGGTGCTGAGCCTGGGCCATGATTCTCAATCTAGTTGCCAGCATTGGTTCTATCTGAGGACTTAGCAGAAGTATGATATAAACACGTACACAGGCACACACATATACATATATACATAGAGTTGCTTTCTGGTTTATGACACACAGGGTTTGCAAACGTATTTGTAACTAACTGAAGAGAAATTTCATCCACATGTCTGCATGGTGTTCACTCTGCCGGAATAATAGCCAGGGAGGCCCCATGGCTACTTGGGGGATCTCTCCTTCTGTTTTTCAGTTGGAAAAAAAAATGGTACCTTGCCATGCACCAGAAAAGCTTTAATCCCACAAAAGATGGATTCACCTTCTCCCGGCTGAAGCTGGCCGCGGCTCTGCATCCTTGCTCACCGCACCACGCTGCTCCTGGGGTTACTTTGGTGCACCCTGAGTTCGTTCACTGTGCTTTCTGGAAACTCCAACAGACCTTCCTCTCCTGAAACTTCCAGGGTGAGTGTATTCAGAAATACACATTCCTCTGAAAGCAAGTAAAGAAATAGGGTGCAAGAACAGTTTCCCAGATCTCCACCTCCTGGCATCGTGGGCCCTGGGGTGGCCAGTAAGCATGAATAGGAAAGAAAACCCAAGGCCAGACTGCCCCAAGGGGACTGTCAATCTCTGTGGCTTGTAGAGAACACAGACAGGAACCCCACAGGGGATGAAAAGGGGAAACCTTTGGGTGAAGTTGCAGCTGCAGGCACAGTCGAGTGGTGGGAAAAGGAACATGCTTCACATTCCAAGTGTGGGAAGGAAACTCACTTTCACTACACATCCACTCCAGGCAAGGCCCTCTCCTGGGCACACACCCTTCATGCGTCTTGTCTCAGTCTTTGCAACAATGATAGCAAATTGTCTGAGTGGAGTTGTTGGATAGAACAGGAGACTGGGAGAGGCTGGGACCACATTAGTGGGCAGGAGAGGGTGTGGAGGTGCCAGGGATCTGCCTTCCAGCAGGTGTGAACTGGAGGGCCAGTCCCTTCTCCACCAGGCCAGACCCCAGCCAGAGAGGTCTCCTCCTGCCCAACTCCTGGCAGATATGCTCATGGCAGCGTTGGTGCTGAGGCCCAGAGCTTTGTCAGCCAGGGAACAGAACCTCTCGGAATCTGCTGTCAGCTGCCAAATCCTGGCCCTGGGACAAACAAGACAGGCTCCAGGAGAACCCTGCAAGCTGAAGTCGTTCTTCACTAATTGCTAACCTGTGCAAGACCAAGCAAGAGAATCAAAGCAACCAACTTCCAGCTCAGAACAGAACATACTGTGCACCAGCTGCTTGTCCATCACCTCACCCGGGGATTCCACAGGGTGCAATGTTCCCATAATATGATCGTTTAATAGAAACCAAGCGTTCTGGCCATTGCTTTTTCTGTGCTAGCTTGTTTATTTGAAGTAATTTGCAGCCCTGAAAATAAATAAATAAATAAATAAATAAATAAATAAATAAATAGGGCAAGTGCTAGATAGAGAGGACGCTTGTAGAAAAAATGATTTTGTTCAATTTTACCCTGTGGAAAAAGGCAAAAAGGATCATTCAGCTTTGAAATAGGGCCTTCTCCTTTCATGTTTATGAGATAGATGTCAGCCTCCACAGAAAGGAGCGGAAGCAAGCAAAAGAGACCACAGCCTCATCCAGCACGTGGCTGGATGGTGACAATGGCAAAACCAGAGGGAAAATCCAGAGCCGGCCTGCACCGGGTAACAACCAGACATCCCCACAGACCCTCAGGTGGCCTCAAGAAAGAATCTGAGAGAATAAAAAACAGCAAGAGAATCACTGTCTGTTTATTTTCTGGTGCTCACTCTTTAAAAACGAGCTGCCAGGCCCACGTGGGAGGCTCACGGGGAATGTTGCAGGCCATTGAGCACGGCATGCTGGCCCTCCTCGCCGGCACCTTTGCCGCTCTCTGCAGGGGCAAAGCAGCTCTTTACTTTTCACTCATCCTTGACCATCTGAGGTTGGTAAAGCCAACACTGCTGACCTCATTTAATAGCTGGGGAGTCCAGCGAGGTTGAATGATTGAGCTTCACAATAGACAGGTATGGACTATGGGCACATGTGCCCGTGTACGCGCATGCGTGTGCATGCATGTGCATGCATGTGTGGGAGGAAGCAGCTAACAGAACAGGTGATTATGGAACCTGGGGAAATTGGTGCCCTGTAACTGAGAGAGCCTTTAAGAGCCCGTTGGCTTTAATCCTTAGTTCACAAGCAGAAAGGCCTCTGGCCGTCTCTGAAGATACTGAGCACTGAGGCGGGGAAGGCCAGCAACCTGCCCCAAGGTCAGATCCCGAGTCAATTCGTGCATTGGGCACCTCTGAACACACAGGTACTGTGTGAGATCAGACGTCTTAAAACTGTGGACATTAAAGCTCAGAGAGGCACCAAAGAGTCTGAAGTCACAACTGGGAAGCTGGGAAGATCAGGAATTCAAAATGCAGTCCCCAGCCCCACGTTGGCTCCTAGCCCAGAGCCTTGGCCCGTGGCCAATAAGGGCCAAGGCAGGACAGCGTCCTCTCTCATCGTGTGACAGCACAGCGCTCCTCCCGTTTCTCCACCAACGCTGCATGGGATCAGATCAGCAGAGGACAGCCCCTATCCCAGGATCAGCCTGGAGCTGGAGCCTGAGCTCCTGTTCAGGTTCTATGTAGGTTCAGGCTTGGCCCCATTGAGCCAGAAATTTCCCCTCAGAGCTCTACCTAAGTGGAAATGCAAATCCACCCCATGGAGTGGCGGGCTCCTCTGTCCTCTCGGTGCCCAGAGCGTGCTCAGTGAACCAGCAGCAGCAGCAGCACAGTCCCCAGAAGCCCTCCTGAGTGTGCAGGAAATCCCAGGGGACTGACAGGCACGTTAAAGACCAAGACAGGCTGCTCTTCCCAAACCCAAGGAGACCCTGAGGTCAAGGAGCAGCCAGCCAGAGCCTGGGGGAAGCCAGCCAGCGCATCCCCTAGGGAAGCTGGCCTACCTCAGAGTGCCCCGGCTTTCTCTCTGGCAAGTTCTTCCCCAGCCCCTGAAGGAATCCCTGGCAGACTGGCCTTGCCTCATCCCTGGCCACGGTTGGCCCTGGTCTCACCCGGTGAAGCTGCCATGCTGCAGGGAAAGGCACCTTCCAGAACCCCTGCAGGGAAGAAAAGCTCTCTCTGGTCTGGAGAGCAGCTTGGCTGGCTGCAGGGAACCACCCCTTGCAGGTGGCCTGAGCCTTGGGGCTCGTGTGACTTTTATAGCTTGTTATTTAGTGCCCAACACCTCAACTCTTGATAGAAGGGGTACTTAGCAGGGGCTCTCCAACACTTCAGTTGTACTCCTTTGGAGAAAGGGAGCGTTTTTTATATCATTCTCTCACAACCACCTGATGAGATAAGGCCTGCCTTCCAGATGGAAGCAGCTTGAACCAAGTTTTGCAGCTAGTGGGGGATGGGATTCACCCCAGTCTCAGCTCCAAGGAAAGCTCCCAGCAGGCAAATGCTGCTGTCCTCCCCGCTGGTGCAGTCCCTGCTTCCTCCCGCAGTGGTGAGGGGTTTAGTCACTGTTATTTACCATGGTCTTCTATGGCTGTGTCACACTTCTCCACAGAACAAAAGGTGTATACCACAAGATGCACCAGAAGTCTTATTTTCCTTCGGGGATATTGGATTTTGTCTTAGCTCGTTTGGGCTGGTACCACAGAATACCACATACAGAGTGGCTGATGAATAACAAACATTTATGTCTCACAGTTTTGGAGACTGGGAAATAGAAGATCAAGGCACCGGCAGATTCGGTGGCTTCCTGCTTTATATGCGGGGCCTCCTCACTGTGTCCCCACGTGGTGGAAGGGGCAATGGGTCTCTCTGGGGGTGTCTTTTGTAAGGGCATTAATCCCAGTCATGACAGCTCCACCCCTATGACCTCATCAACTCCCAAAGACCCCACCTCCTAACACCATCACCATAGGGGTTAGAATTTCAACAGATGTATTTGGGGCAGGCCACAAACAGTCTAACCATAGCAGATTTACTTTCTAGCAATAGAAGGAAGGCAGGATTTTAAGTCAGACAGGCCTCCCTTTGGGTCTTGGCTTCTCCTGTTGCTGGCTTTGTAACTCTGAAACAGTTTCTGCCTCAGACTGGGTTCCCCAGAGGCTGGGATGGAGACCTGTCTTCCAGTGATGGATGGGGGTGCTCTCAGGGGAAGGGGTGTGAGGAAGGAAAGCTCAGCCAGGACGTGGCCTGGGCCTGAGCCCGCAGGGTCTCTGGAGTGTGAACTGTACCCAGAGCTGGTCCCACTTGGAGGCAGCAGGCTGGCCTTTCCTATCTCCTTTGCCTGCTGGTCTTTGGCTGAGGTCTAGAGAGGGAAAACCCCCACGGCTCCCTGCGTGCCACTCTGCAGAGAAGGAGGGGCAGGAATTGGTTAGCAGTGACGCTCTCAGGGGCTGAGGGATGGGCACACCTGTTGCCAAAGGGAGTCTGAGGGGGCACCCATGTCACTGGCAGCCAAGCCTCAGTGTGGGTCCTGGCACCACTCATAAACCTCCTGCTCCCCTCCTTCCAGGCACGCGGGGGTTGTGCTGCTTTGCTCTCTGATTCGGCACAATCCCATGCCTTGCTCTGGCCAGTGATGTGGGAGAGGCAGGGACAGGTACGTGGGACTGAAGCCAAGTGCTCTGCCAAGAGCAAGCCAGCCCCCAACCTGACCCGTTCAGGGTCATGGTTCCACTCAGCTCCTCCGCGTGCACACCAGCCAGGGCCAAGCAGAAGGAGGTGTCGCCCCAAGTTCCCACGGAGAAAGGAAGGCTCACATTCTCAGATGTGTGGTGGCTCAGAGAGCCAAGAGAATGGAGCTGATGTATTCCCGGGGACTGGGGGATTGTCACCAGCCCTAGGCCGAGGGCTGAGGGCAGGAGATGCCCACACCAGTGCCGTGGGGCAGGAGATGCCCACACCAGTGCCGTGGGGCAGGGATTCCTGGCAGGAGGTAAAGTGCAGAGGAACAACGCATCCCTGGGGACTCGGCCGAAAGCAGGAGCAAGAGAGAAGACACACCCCTACTTTCCTCCCCACAGCCCCCTCATCTCCCACCCACACCTGTCACTGGCCAAATCCAATGAGAAGTCAGCGGGCAGGGCCCACGCCATGTCCTCCTGGGACACGCAGTCCTGCGGCACAGACAGGCCACAAAGAAGGCATGGGAAAGAGGAACACATGTTGGAGAATGATGAGTGGAACTTGGACCTCTATGCTGGATCAGGGTTTAAAGCTCAATGTATTAATTGGTATTGTCATTATTGACTTAAATCATAGCATGAAATGATATTGTTATTTTTCCCATAGATGAGGGAAGAGTGGTGAGTTAACAGGGGAAGCCTGTACTTGATTTGAAACCCCTTCCTCACAGGCACCCAGGCCCACCCCCACTCCACCCCACCCAGCTGATTTACTCCCTGGAGATGAGTGAGGGTTCCCTGGCCCTGCTGAGAAGCTCCTCTTTGCAGAAAGAACTTCCAAAACACATCTACCTACCCTATGGTATAACAGATATTCCCACCTTCCAGATGTTTCCGATGAAGTGGAGAGTATCTGATGGGGTGGGGGCACAGGGAAAACGAGTCCCAGGGGGTTTACTTCCCAGGGCACAGGAGGCTGGGTGGAGGATGTGCTGAGACACAAGCCTTGTCCCCATCAGCTCCGAGAAGCAGGGGTGGGTGCAGGCCCAGTTACAAGAGGAGGCAGACACCACACTGCGCAGGCAGCAGTGTTCTTGTGCGGAGCCTAGTACCGTCAGGTGCCCGTGGAGAGTTCAGGGGCTGATGATGTGCCCTCGCTAAGTTGCTGAATTAACCCTTGGGCTAAGCTGAGGCATGAGCATCTCTGCCTTAGAATTCATCTCAGCAATTCCTATTGTCTCTAAAAACCCTCCAAAGCCCTTTCCTAGCAGAAAGCAGTAACTCTTCCCCAAAACTGCAATGGTTATTTCCCCTTGAAATGAATTATGTAAGCTAAATAAGCCTCACAGCTGATTCAGGAAAATGAGTCACAGCAAATCTCCAAAGATGGCCCCTTGGCCACTCTCCCAGGATCCCCGCTCTCAGGTAGTCTTCTCCACTGTGTAACCCAAGCCAGTGGCTCCCATTAACCCACGAAATGCAGTGGGAGTGGAACATCCCTGTGCAGGAAGCTCTGGAGGGAGACCCCATGATGAGACCACGTGGACAGGCCCCATGGGAGGGGAACAGCAGGGATGTCTAGCTTCCCGGTCAAGACCAGCCTTGCAGCCCCACCCCATGCCTTCCATGGCACTTCCTGAGCCTCTCAGCCAGTCCAGCCCCCAAACGACCACCAGGCAGCCTTGGGCAGCCTCAGGTAGAGCAAGGGAACTGCTGAGCCCAGGCCAGCCGGTCACAGGAGCTGAGAAACATTGCAATATGTGTGCGGAGGTGGTTTGTTATGCAGAGGGACATGGAGAGAAACGCCACATTCCCCCCAGAAGCTGAGCAATTCCTGTCCCCACCTTCAGGTCAACAGATCCTGCGGGGTCACCCCAGGGCCCCAAGCGCCTCAGACACATTGGGCCTGTTAGAAGCCCACCCTGCCCCCATGGGCAGCCCACATCTAACACAGACCCCACTCCCTGGGCTGCCATGCTCTCCACCGTGGTCCATCTTACTCCTGCTTAGCCTCTAAGAACCTCTTTCTTTCTCTCTCTCTCCTTCCACACAAACACATGCACACCTTCCCTCTCTCCCTCTCCATTCACCCGTCGGAAAAGTGTACCCTTGGGTCCTGGAATCTCTCCTCCTGCAAGAGTGTGAGCCCAGACCCCTGTGCTAGGAAAAGCAAAGGTAACACAAGCAAGCCCAGTGTCTGCTCTCCAAGCGTGGGCTCCCTGCAGACCCAGACTTAGGAGAGGACTGAGGGGTGACCGGGAGCAAACCTAGAGGATGTCCCCAGGACAGTGACCGTCCTCAATTCTGTGCATGAGCTCTGCCTGCTTGAGTTCTGCCTCACTTTTAAAGCTCTGCCCCAGCCCATCACCCCCACCTGGTCTGTCTCCCAGGACACTCAAGACCTAAACACTAAACATGGTGTGGACATCTGTTTGTGCTACTATAACCAAATACCTGAGACTGGGGAATTTATATTTTTAAAAAAATTATTGCCGGGCGCGGTGGCTCAAGCCTGTAATCCCAGCACTTTGGGAGGCCGAGACGGGCGGATCACTAGGTCAGGAGATCGAGACCATCCTGGCTAACACGGTGAAACCCCGTCTCTACTAAAAAATACAAAAAAACTAGCCGGGCGAGGTGGCGGGCGCCTGTAGTCCCAGCTACTCCGGAGGCTGAGGCAGGAGAATGGCGTAAACCCGGGAGGCGGAGCTTGCGGTGAGCAGAGATCCGGCCACTGCACTCCAGCCTGGGTGACAGAGCCAGACTCCGTCTCAAAAAAAAAAAAAAAAAAAAAAAATTATTTCTGAAAGTTCTGGAGGCTGGAAATCCAAGATCAAGGCACCAGCAGTTTCAATGTCTGGTGAGGGCTGCTCTCTGCTTCCAAAATGGCACCTCTTTGCTACATTTTCTGGGGCGAGGAACACTACATCCTCACATGGCAAGAGGGTTAGAGAGATAAAAAAGAACCAAATTCCTTCCATCAAGCTCTTTTATAGGGCACTAATCCATTCACCAGGGCAGAGCCCTCATGCCCTAAACTCTTCCCGTTAGGCCCACCTCCCAACACCATTACACTGGGGATTTATGTTTCCAACACATGAATTTTAGAGGACACATTCAGACTATGGCACATGGCCTCATCCAGTGGGCTTCAGCAGCTGTCCTCTGAGCCTACAGTGACCACTGAGAAGTGCTTATGATGGTAGTCCCTTGGAGGATGCAGCTGGGGGTGTACCCCTGGGCTCCTAGTTTAATCCCTGTAACCTTTACCTGATTTCATTTGGGCCTCTTGCCACACTGTTGACCTCATGTGGGCACTGCAGGAGCCTGGCGACCAGAGGAAGCCAGCAAGGTCTGCTCAGGCCTCACTTTAGCAGTCGGGGCCCCCTCGGGGGTCTCTGAAGGTGGAATGGCCCATTTGCCTTGGAATAGACTTCCCAGTTGTGGGGTGGTCTGCTTCTCTATCAACATAATCAAGATCAAGGCCAGGGAACCCAGCGTGGACAGGCAGCTCCAGATGGCTAAGCTCCTTCCCCAGCAGAGACTGCTGCCCAGGGACCCCCAGCTCCTGCAGCCCGTCTGGGTGGGCAGTTGTTTCTCCTGAGTCTTCTCTGAGCTCTTGGAGAGACAGCATATCCAGGGGCCTAGGGGCCACATAGAAGCAGAGCAGCTGCTTGCCCCTGCTCATGACGGTGAAAGCAGAAGCCCGCTCACTCTCCCCTGCGTGGGGGCTGTGGGCACCCACACAGCCTGGCAGGACCCCAAACCCTCAGTCAGCCCAGGTGGATCATTTGGTGACATGTGGGCCAACTACCAACTCCCTGGACTTTACCTCGGTCATTGTTTCGGCCTTGCAGGTCTAGAACTTGAATGATGTGCAGACATGTGAAGACACCATGGTTTTAACTGGTCTTCTGAGAGCTGAGCCTAACCCACAGTTGCATCCTCCTTCCTGGAATGTTAGCATCAGATTCTTGCTCAATGCAGGAGTTCCACGAATTGCTTTGCTGCCCTGAATCCCTCTAGGGAAATTTAATCTTGCTGCAAAAGAGGATACTTTCTCCACAGTGTATCTCTTCCTTTCCTTTCCTTTCGATGTTGCTTTTTACTGTTGTTTCACTGTTGTTCCTTAGAATTCCATCTGTCTGAACTTTATCATAATGAAAATGCAACACATTTTAATCATTCTCCTGAATTTTCCCACTTGCAGAAGATAGGCCATAAATGAGTGACCCCAAGCCACCATTGCAGGGTAGGGATAGCGCAAGTGTCAAACATCGGAATCCATTCTAATGACTGTGTTCATCACTGACAGGCGTGTAAACCTCAAACCAAAGCAAACTCTGAAAGCTGAAAAATGAATCATGAAACTCAGTAGCAAATCCCACCTCCCCTGGAGGTGGTGAAGTAAAACCACATCAATGGCTCAGTATGAGATCAAGATGGTCGGTGGTTATAGGACGAGAGACCCACTTTGAGGGAGAAAAATAAAAGCTTTGACATCCTTTTAACAAGTGTTCCCATAACTGAGTGACTTTGTTCTGTCATTCTCAGCTTTCACACAGCAAGACACAAATTTTTCCTGGATCTCATTGATCTGCCTATCCCACATCCAGAGGCTACACAGACAGACAAATGCGTCAACCCCTCGTAATGGGAAGCCACGAGCAACAACAAAATGAGAGATACTTTCACCAAAAGACTGTAGTACACGAAAATTAGGTCAGGCAGGTGGAGACCCCACTTTCCCGTCTGCTTCCTTCTCTGGAGCACCGTGAATTCCGTAGCCATACTGCTTGTGCTTGGCCTATCATCTAGGCCTTGGATGGCAGCCCAAAGGGGCTGCTGAAAGGCCCATGTTTCAACTTTGAACCAAAAGGGCCTGGGTCAACAAAGCCCAGACCTGGTGAGGAGACCTGGACCTCCCTGCAACAAGGGGCTCACCTCTCTGAGCCTGTTTCTTTGTCTGTGAAATGAAGAATAAATAACTTCATTTCCCTCCAACACTAATAATCTGTGATTTGACAGCACTTGGGAAATTTCACATAAGGGAAAGGATCTGGGGATGAAAATCAATGAATAAGTGGCCCTTGGGTCTTTTAATCCCCAGCTGCAGGTGAGCAATAGAGGATTGCCAATATTCTGCAGGAATGAGCGTGCTCCAATCACAGCCAGGAAGTGGCCCACAGGCACAGGCCTGCCCACCATTCCCATCGTGACGTTGGAAGGACCCCCACGTCCTGACACTGCCACCTGCTCTGTGTGGGCCACCTCCTTAAATGCTAAGGTGGAACCCAGCTTTGGTAGGGCCCAGGGCCCATAGGCTGACTCCTCTGTTACCTCCATGCCCAGCCCTCATATCTCCTCTCTAGGCGGATGCCCGTGCACGCCACACACTCCACCTGCAAGCAGAGCCTCCGTTCAAGAAAACATGCAGTTCACGCAGCAGGACCAGCACGTCCAAGGCCCCAGGGTATGAAAGGGCATGATATGTCTGGAGAGAGGGAGGAGCCCTGTGGGACACAGGGAGAGGTGAGAGTGGGGGAGGTGGTACAGGACACGAGTACAAAAGCTGTAAGACGAGGTCCAGGTAGACCCAATCGGAGCATGAGAGGCGGGGGGAGGGAAGGAGGGGACCCTGATGTTCCTGGGATGTATTCGTTCCCTATTGCTGAGAAACAAATCAGTGCAAACTCAGCAGTTTGAAACAGTCCCTGTTCATGGGCTCACAGTTCCATGGATCTGAAGTCAGGCAGGCTCAACTCGCTTTTGTGCTCAGCATCTCACAAGGCTTGAACCAAGCTGTCAGCCAGACTGGGGTCGTCTCTAAGGCTCTGGGGAAGAGTTTGCTTCCGGCTCATCCACGTTGTTGACAGAATTCAGTTCCATGCATCTGTAGGAATCAGGTCCCCATTCTCTTGCTAGCTGTCAGCCGAGCACCACTCTCAGTTTCTAGAGGCCACCCTCAAATCTTGCTCCATGACCCCCTTCCTCTTCAAAGCCAGCAATGGTGTGTCCAATTCTTCAAACATCTGCAAAGTCTCTGGCTCCCTCTTCCCCAACCAGCCAGTCTCTGCTTTTAACATATCCCTGTATTAGGTTTGGCCCATACAGAACATCTCGGTTTTCAGGTCATCTGATCAGTAACCTTGATTACATCTGCAAGATTCCTTAATCCCACAACTGTGGGAATAACAGAGGAGGCGGTGGTTGGGGGTCTGTGGTAGAATTCTGCCTTCTGATGAGATATCAGCTGGGATATCGCTAAGATAAGTAAGACAGTTTCGTCTGTCAGTCACTGGGCATCCAGGTGAGAAACAGGTGGACGGCAGCAGGGGCAAGTCTGAGCAGCTCCCCATGAGCCCTACTCAGAGGGAGTTGCTTGTGCTGGATCTGGATGGGAAAGGGACTCGGGGGCTTTGGGGGGTCCTTCTGAGACATTTACTGAATTTCTAAAAACAGAAAATTGCTCATCTCCCGCATCTCATCTCCGGCATTCCATTGTGGAATCCCATGCTCCCCAGTAGCCAACAACTCTTCCTGTGACCTTCGCTGATGTGCAGCCTGACACCGTCGGCTCAATCTCAAGGAGTCACCCATCCCTTCTTTCTGCTCCAAAGGCAGCTCTGCTGAACGAGCCTGTACTCCATGAGAGGCATAGAAAACATGCAGGCTGTCTCCTTTCCACAGCACCTTCTTCCACCCATTTTGGTCGGGTTGTATTTCCTAGGATGATGCCACTTCTCAGATGTCAATTCTAATGCATTTTCCTCCATGTGACAAAGAGCCAAGGAGGGCTCGGCCCACTCTGTTCTCCCAGAAGCACTGTTCTATTCTGAAGCTCAGAGGGGAGTCTGCGGGACAATTGTCTTATTGATTGTTATCAGGCTGTGCTTTCAGGCTTGCACAGTCATCCACCAGCCTTCTGCCTGTACCACTTGCCTGATTATGGTCTCAGCGATGGTGGCAGGTGGCCCTCATCCTCGCCCACCCTTGCATCTCCACCCTCCCCAGCAAGCTAGCCAGCCCCCAGACTCTCTTGCCTTTCATCCAAGATGAACAACTTCTGGACTCTCTCAGATGCTCTGAGGGATTTAGGGAGAGTCAAGAAGATGGAAAAGGAAGCCCAGGTGAGCTCCCTCTGACCATGGCCCAGGACACAGATGCCGGTTGGGCTGGACCCAAAGGAGTCACATGCTTTCCCCTATACCAGCGGCTCCTCTGACCAGGTGCTTTCCGGCTACCCCCAAGCCTACACCAGCATCCCTAAAAGTATGGGACTCAGGTAGGTGAAAGTAAAAAGCTGGACCCTGAGGACAGGGATGGAGGGGCAGAAGCAGAGCATGGACAGAGCATGGAGAAACTTAGAAGGGAGAGAGCCCTGCACCCTGGGCACGCTGGGATACGTGGATCCCACCCATGTTTGCACAGGCTGTGACACTCTCTTCACTGGGAAACTTCAGCTCCTCATCACTGTCATCATAGCCCCAGTCATCCATCCACAGGCCCACCTCAAAGGTCAGGACTTTGGCCCCCAGGGAAGAGCATGGAACGAGCGAGGGTGTGCCTGGCTCTTTGTACCAGGCCAGACCCTGGGCAGAGACTGACTTTGGGCTCAGTCAGACAAGGTGTCCGCTGGGCCTCTACACAGAGTCAGGGCCTGGCAAGTGTGAGGGGATGGATCTGGGATACTAAGTGGATGGAAGGGAACTGGAGAGAGACCCAGGCCAGGCCAGAGAGCTGGGGCCAGGCCCAGCTCCTGGGAGCAGAGCAGGAGTTCCATAATGGAAGTGAAGGTGGAGGGCGAAGGGAGAAAGAAAGGGGAAGGAAGGGAAGGATGGGGGGAAAAATGGACGAGAGGGAAGAGAGGAAGTGGAGGTGGAGGCAAAAAGAAGGAAGAAGGAGAGAAGGCTGTGGGGAGGCAAGTAGAATTGGAAAGCAGTCTTTGGAAGCCACCAGCAGTGCTCAGGAGGGAAGCACAAGGCACAGCTTGGGAAGGCTTGCACTGGAGAAAAATCAAAGGAATAGAAATAAATGGTAGACGATGAGAAGGAAAGAAGCAGAGGGTGCTTTTGATGCCAAAAGGTAACAGAACTCCAACTGTGACATATTTTTTAGTTGGCCGGTGAGAGTCTCTTAAAATTAGCAATTGGTATGGGAAATGGTGTCCCTACACTCACCTTTCTCATTCCTGTCCTCACCGTGTTTTCTAGGCAGGATGAATAAGAGACATGGGCTTGGGAATGCAGAGCCATGGGCTCAACCCAATGCTGTCAGGACCTTCCAGGCAGGCAAGGATCAGTGGGGAGGCCATGCCTAGCACTCTGCCTGGCACAGCATGTGTGTTCAGGAAATACCAGCTGAATTAATGAGGGGATGAATGAATGAATGCTTGAACCACACGGTGGACAGCCTGTATCCCACCCTTGAAGCCCAGCAGCCCAAGGCAGTGCCTGTCTTACCAGCATGAGGAGCCTACAGAGGTTTGAAAGGCCTCTGCTGCATCAGTAGGCGAGAAGCCACGCATCTTGGTGGTGCAGCCACCTGCTCCCAGTATCTAGACTCTGCCACCCTGTGTGGGTGAACTTTACTCACACACTATTAGTTGATGAAAGAAGTGAAATGATTGGGCAATTTTATTCTAGTTGATAAAGAAGGAAAGTTTGAGCTAGACCTAAAAACCAGATATAAGTTTGCGCTAGGACAGAATTCAAAGCCGCGTAGTCATTCCAGGCACCCCGAGGCTTCCAGCTGGCCCTTCACACAAACTTGGCCACTCCTCCGGCGGCGGCTCGCAGCTCGGGTGGACCACGCACGATCATGTCTCACTGCCCCCAGTTAAATCATAAACTCTGCGTTGTGACCGTGGAAAGACAATTCCCTTTTGATGTTTTGGAGGGCGGACTCAAATGAGAAGTACAGGGGTTGGCGTCTTAGAAAAGCAACTGAAAAACACAAGAATCTTGAAAAAGCAAAATTGAGTATCTGTTTACTGAGCTGACCCTACACGCCCTGCCAACATCCTTGCTTTTCCTCTGAAATTTTCATTTTTTATTTTTTCTCAAGTGGCTTCAAAACCAATACACAGTGTACTATTGAGGCTAATGGTTTAATAAAATATATAACACAGAGAATTATAGCCCTTAAAAATAAAATAAATCTCAGAGATCATTTTGTCCTATCATCTTGCCAGGAGAGGAACAAGGAGACCTCAGCTCCCTATGTGGGCAATGCGGGGTGTGGGCAAGGAATGCCTGACTCTCCAAGCTGCTCCTGTTGTCATTCTGTATCCATTTCATCTTCATGACAGGTGCTTTGCCAGCACCAATTTTTACAGTGATCATATGCAAAACTTAAAAAAAATTAAAAATAAGTATGCTTTACTTTCATTTCTCTGGGGTGGCAAAAGTTTTTAGACATGAGACACTTAAAATCCTGCAAACAGCAGTCATCTTTCTAGTTTAGTAAGGGCTGCAAGGTAAAGAAGATGCCCCAGCTGGATCCCAGGCTGGAATGTGTATTTTCACCCAGGCACTGGAGCCTGCTAAAGCAGAGACAAGCCCTGTCCCAAGGTCATGTGGATATATGTGGGCTGTAATAGCATGTTAATGAAAAGGAGACAATAACTAAATCCAATGCAGACTGAGCCAAATACAGCTTCTTAAAAACTGTTGGGTGTGCTTATGTATGTTACAGGATATGTAAGAGGAAAAATAGAAGTTCAGAAGGAAATATTAATATACCAAAACTTGCTGATGGTCAGTTACAGGTGCTTTTACTTATATCTTTAATGATTATGTATTTTATAATTTTCCTGCAATGAATACATATAACTTATAAAGGTAGAAAGTTATCTAATGAAAATAGTCTTCTTTCCAAAATAAACCTGCCGCAAGTGCTCCAGCACCTGGAAGTTCATGGCAGCAACGTGTTGGTCCTGAAACCAGATGGCTGGTCCAAAACTCACTAGTTCACGTGGAGTTCTGTGCTCTGAGACAAATGTCTTCGTTAGCTTTTAAGTATTACTGTCATTAACATTCATTCAGTGATTTCCAGATGCCAGGCATTGTGCTTGTCTCTCTGGGTCACCTCAACACATATGTTGTGACAATTACCATGCATTAAGGGCTTATATATGCATGATCACTTAGGGTTGTTGGAAGTATTAAATGCAATTATGTGTTTATAAACACTGGGCATTTTATTATCTGCCTTCTGGGTTAGTTCATGTTAATAGCATTAAACACCAGTTCATCAAAAAGAAAAAAAAAAAAGTTTAGCACAACTTTTGGGCATGCTACTGTGTTCCATCATGCATTTTTTTCCCTGCAAATTCTGGAGCTCTAACAGGTGGCCTCACAACAAGCTCTAATCAAAAAACCAAGAGCTTGCAACTTCATGTTCTGCAAGGCTTGCTTGGCCAACAGGAGGGTCTGCTTACCTGCTCTGTATAATGTTCTGCTGAATTTACTCATTTAAAGTAATCATGTCTACTTTGTGTTTCCAATAGCATGTTCTGGTCATTTTGCCGGAACACAGACTGGTAGGCCCACCCCAAGACTACCTCAATAAGAAAAGCTTAAGATTTCAAGCAGCAAATAGGTAAAATAGTCATGAAAATTGGGCACAAACACAACTGAACTTTTTATCTGGGCTTTTGTCCCATTGAGCAGCAGATGTTTTTAGGAGCTGATAAAAGGAAAACAGGATGCTTTCATGGCAAGAAGAGTAATTCAGTAGTTTTCCTGTTGCCTCAAGAATGCTCCTGTAATTTGGAGAGAATTTTAGGAAGTGGCACTCAACAAGGTAAATCAGCCACCCCAAGGACTGAAGACAGCACACCACGCGTCCTTTTCCCAGAAGGTTCAGCCTGCTTGGCAGCCTAGCTGAGAGCACAAGGGCCCCACATGTATTTCCCCAGATGAAGCAGCTAGTTAGACACAGAACCAACTCAAGCCATATTGTCTCATAAAAAAGATTGATTCGATCAGGACATTTCCCCCTCCTTCCTTCTTAAAGAAAGTCTTGGCTTAAAATATTTAATTTTTTTTTTTTCCTATGAGTCTTTAAACGGAATTGTGAATAGCAGCAATCCTCATAACTCTGATGTGGGCAGAGAACACTCAAAATAGTAGATAGCAGATGCCAGGCCCCCTCAGAATTGCTCATGCCTATTTATATAGATGCTGCCTTCCAATTTTTTCTCAGATCTTCCAAGTTCGATCACAGCCATGACAAAGTAATGACTCATACTTAAATGCAGTCATCAATGTCATATTTGGTATTAATACCTTCGTAGCATTGCTTTGTGTCAGAGCATCTAAGAGGAAAAAGTCCCCAAGAGCAGGAGTAGCCTGCCACCGTCCTCAGGGACCACAAAGGGCAGGGCCTGCAGAAGGTAATGCTCACTGTGCAGGAAAGCCTGCGGCCTCCGGCAAGCTGTTCCGATAAGCAGCTGTGGGAGGGAGGGGGAGGAGGGCCGAGGGAGGGGGAGGGGAGGCAGAGGTCACTGTTATCGCCTTGGAAGGCAAGACTTCAGCTGCTGCACTGATGTCTTTTCTCAAGTATGCTCCTGTTTTGCAAGTTTAAAATCTTCCTAAAAGGAGAAAAGTAGGAGCCAGGCTCAAGTTCTACCCTAGCACTGGGCAGCATGCCCTCCCTCTGCCAGCGCGGAGGAGCCTGTCATTCTTGCCCGACAGGAAGACGGAACAGGTGCCATCAGTTCCACGGAGTTCCAGCAATCCTCTGAAACCCTGCACACCACCTCCCCCGACACAAAGATCCCCTACCCTCAATAAAGAGCATAAGTTTGTTTCAAAAAGTTTATTGTAAAATTCAAAGCTTCAACAGCAGCATCCTTTAGAAAACGAAGCATTGCCCGGATCCGTTTTGAAAAAGCAGCGCAGTTGGCTAAGTCCTTCACGCTCCTGCAACTGTACCAAGTCCAGGGCGCCGCTCCTTCCTGCCCAGCGCAGGCTGCTGAGTCACGCCTGCCCGGCCAGTCTGTCCTTCCTGGCCCTGAGGCCAACGTCCTAGCCTAGGCCTTCCTGGGCGAGCAGCCGCTCCAGACACTTGCAGAGTCCTCAGCTCCGGCCAGCCTGGCCCTGCCGCCGCCGGGCCCCTCCTCGAGAGGCCGCGCCTCCTCACTCTCCAGGCGCCCCCCCCCGCCTGCCAGTCTCCACGCCGCACTCGGGCACCCTCGGAGGGCCCCTCCACAGAGCCAGCCGCGCTCTAGGCGCCCCGGGGCGTCACCACATCGATCAGACCAAGGTCCCCGCCGGGCTGTCACTCGGGGAGGGTGATGCTGGGCACCCAGTCGTTAACGCTGCGGCTCTCCTCGCAAAACAGGCTGAGCTTCTCCAAGGCGGGATCCTTCCAGGCGTCCTCGTTGGGATTCTGCTGAGAGAGAGCAGGGTCAGCCTGGCTGGCCGCGGGCCGAGGCGGGAACTACACCGGGGCGGGGACCGGACGGGGCTGTACTCACCGAAATGAGGATGCAGTGCAGGTCGCCCGGCGCGCCCGCCTCCTCGCCGGCGCCCACGATAGCCGCCAGCCGCTGCACATCGCCCACGCGCACTATGTCGATGTCGTTCTCGCAGCAGAAAGCCTGGATCAGCGTGAAATGGATCTGCAGCGCGATGTCGCCCTCGTCCTCCTCATCGGCAGCCAGCACGCAGAAGGTCACATTGTCGGGGTCCCTGCGACGGCAAGACGGTGACCAAGGTCAGAACCGGCAAACCGAGTTCTCCCGCAGTCACCCCTCCCATCCGCCGGTCTCTTCGCCATTCATCCCCGCCCCTGTCTCCCAGCCTGGGCCGCGTCTACACTTACACGTTCAGGACTTTGGCTGACTCGTAGACGCCGGCAGTGAGGCAGCCCTGACGCTGCGCGGACAGCAGCAACTCGTGCAGCGCTTTCCCGGCACCCTGCATCCTGCGGAGGAGCCAGCTAGTGAGCGGGAGACTGCCGTGGGGCGCGGTGGAGCCCCGAGCCCCGGCCATGGGGATTCACCCTTGGCTCTCCAACTCCAGCCACACTCCAATCCCGGCTTGGCGCCCGCACCCCGGCTCTCCAACCCGGATCTGACGCCCACACCCCCGGGCTCGGCTCCTATCCCGCGGATTCCCACCCTGGAGAACCCTGACCGTCGCCGACTGACCAGCCGCTTTCTCAGCGCCCTGAAACCCACCTGTCTGTGCTTTCCGGAACTGTGTCCTGGCCGCGGACTTCTTCCAGAGTCATAGTGCGATCAAACAGCAGCAAGTTATCCACAAGCGGAGAGCGCGGAGGGGACGCGGGCGAACACCCTGAGACCAAGAGCTCAGCACGGCGCGCCCACCACCAGCTAGTGCGCCGGGGCTACGCTGCGCGTCCTTATATAGGCTGGTGGGTGCGGCGCCGCCAGCTGGCGCGAGGCTGCGCGCCTATTGGCCGGCACCCGCTTTCTGATGTAAATGAGACGGCGAGCCCGCGGCTCGTGCCAGAAGGCCACGTGGGGAGGGGTGCGGGGGATGACAATGCCTCAAATCTGCCGCTTTTGTTGGGGTGTTACCAGGCAGACTGGAGCCTGCAGATTTCATCTCGCCTGGCTTTTTTTTTTTTTTTTTTTTTTTTTTTTTTTTTTTTTTGAAGTCCTTAAAAGGAAAAGTTAAAAAAAAAAAAAAACAAAAACCAAAAAAGCCAATCCACAAAAACCTTGTTTGCTAATATGATGCTGCAATTTGCGAAAAGCACCTTTATAGAATCAAAAGGAATTTTATTTCCATTTTTTATTGCTACCTTTCTATTTGTTTCTTTTCTTTAATTTGAAGTTTATGAGACTGTTGCATTGGAGCAGGAAATTAAGGTAAAAACAGGTAGCGCCAGTTAAAGGCTTGCAAAAGGCAGTGGGCACAGCCCCCTGCAGCTGACCACTAGCGTCCGGAGCGCGCTGGTAATGCCTGCCAGGCATACTCAATGTGTACATTGAGTAGTCGCTGGAAGATCCTACCCCACCTCCCCGCCCTTGGCCGAGAGCAGCGGGGCGCCAGAGAAGGGGGCGGGCGGGGGCGAGCAGATTGCGGCCGGCGCACGCCGCTCGTTTGCATTTCTATGGAGGGCGCACAATAGCAGAGGTCTGGCGTGTGGCGGTTTGCAGTAGGGACAATCGAGGCTTTCTGTTCATAGCAACACTGTCCACCTGCCGCCGGGTGGGGTGGGCAGGCCCCCGCCGCGCGTGGGGGTCGCCGGGCTGCTTGGCGCGTGGGGTCAAGGCTGAGTGCCACTCCGTGGTCCCTGAGTGCGCGCCGCCTGTACTGGCCCTGCTACATGTAATTCCCTTCCACCCGTTCCTCGCACGGGTGCCGAGCAGCCGCGCGAGTTGGGAAGAACGGAGAGCTGCTGCGCAGTCTTCGCGACTGGACGCCCTCTGGCCGGGACCCTGCGGCTGCGGCCCTTGGAGCTTAGGGGATGTAGTTCGGAATCTCTTTCCCGGGGCGCCATCTACAGGCAGGTTAAAAAGATCCTGAATCCCTTTTCTCCTCCCCTCCCCCAACACACACACCCTTGCATTGGCCTGGTGCGGGGAAGGGCGGTGGAGGGGGTCGGCCACGGAGCTGCCCGGCCGGGCCCACTGAGCCCTGTCCAAGCTGCGCATTAATAGGAACCCCAGTAAGGGCTGCAAAACGCATTCAGGTGGGGCTGCAGTTACCCTGGGGAGTAGAGGGCAAAAGGAGATTCCCATCCAGTACTGTTGGAGTAAGAGCCCCTACGTCTTATGCCATGTTGAAATATTTTAATTACCTAAATACGCATATGTAAAAAACCTTTTTTCCAGCAATAGAATAAAAGTCTGGATCTTGAGAGAGTTTAATAGGCTAGAGGTTGCTGCCGCTTGACCATACACGCTGGCACTTTCTGAGGATTCACCCACTGACCGCAGCACTTTTGGTGTCTGCGCCTTCTGTTCTACGTGGAAAGGCGCGCTCGGACACCTCAGTGCTCCCCTTTTTTGGGTGAGGCCTTGGAGACTGGCCGGGACAGTGGCGGGCCGGGTGGATTGGATGGAAACCCGGGCCCTGCCGCAAGACTGGGGCGATAATGGGAAAGTAAACAACGCCAAGGCTTTCTTTGTTCCTTTCATTCAGGCTTTCTTCACGTGGGTGGTGAATGTACAAGGTACTTCTGAACTTGCTACGGGGAAGTTTTCATTCTGCGCTTACAGGCAGGCGCTTCTGCCAAAGTGAGAAGCTGGCGTCTTGCGCCCCCCAGCGGCTTCCCGGCAGAGGAGAGCTGCAAAAGCCCGGCCCATCCTGGATTGTAAGAATGAAGAACTTGCTCTCCTAGCATTTCTGAACTCCAGAGGTGTCTCCTAAGGACGTGGGCGTAGGGGGAAGCGGGGCCAGGAGGCATTATGCCCCGTTTGTTCGCTAGTTTCTTTTCTTTCTTTCTTGGTGTATAAAATGATGATATGCCTTGATTGGATAAAATACGTTAATTTTAAGTGATTGGAACATAGGTATTACTCTTCTAAAACTATTAAACTTTTCTTTTCTTTTCTTTTCTTTTCTTTTCTTTTCTTTTCTTTTCTGAGACGGAGTCTCGCTCTGTCGCCCAGGCAGAGTGCAGTGAGCCGATCTCAGCTCACTGCCACCTCCGCCTCCCGGGTTCAAGCGATTCTCCTGCCTCGACCTCCCGAGTAGCTGGGACTACAGGTGTGCCACCACGCCGGGTTAATTTTTGTATTTTTAGTAGAGACGGGATTTCACCATGTTGGCCAGGCTGGTCTCAAACTCCTGACCTCGTCATCCACCCACCTCGGCCTCCCAAAGTGCTGGGATAACAGATATGAGCAACCGCACCCGGCCTACTATTAAACATTTTTTTTAATGTATTAGTTACAGGTCTCCAGGAAATGCTGGAAATAAAATTTACTTAACATGCTAGCACTCCACCCCTCCAATTTATAACACTAAAATCTGCCCACATGCCAGGCCAGAGAAAACAAAGGCTAGGCCTGAAGCCTCAGCCCCTCCTCCCAGAGGAAGGCCACTACTGAATACTCCCGACTTCGGATCGGGGGCGGGTGCGTTTCCAGTCCCTGCTGAGCTAGCCCGGACCAGGAGGGATGATTGACAACCCCTGGGGCTGTTCTACTCTGCTCACATTTTTAAAGTATTCAATTTCAGGAAACTGCCTTTTTGACACATGATACAGCACCGCTTTGCTTTATTAGGTCAGTCCCAATGGCCCCAAAGCCTCCATCTCAATTAGGGAAGAACCATTTTGTCTGCAGGCAAAGTTGACCTTCCAGCAGACCCACCACCATGTGTCTTCAGTTCAGACACATGCTCAAAGCTTCTGGGCCTGGGATGCCCCTGTGTTGAGGAGTGGGCAATGCCCACTAGAAGAAGTTTGAGGATCCAGAATGTCCCACTACACGGCTTTGTGGCCACAGCTCTCCCAGGGGACTTGGCCTGCTCTGTGCTTCAGGTCACAGGTGGCTGACATGTTGTCCTGAGCTTCCTGTGACTGCACCTCTAAACCTTCCCCTAAATCTCAATAATGCAGGTGATGGTGACTTACTTAAAGGGAAATCCTCAGAGATGCTCTATTTTAAAACCTTTTTGGAAATGTTTATAGTTGAACTGTTTTTATTAACACAT
This sequence comes from Chlorocebus sabaeus, assembly GCF_047675955.1. Lineage (NCBI taxonomy): Eukaryota > Metazoa > Chordata > Mammalia > Primates > Cercopithecidae > Chlorocebus > Chlorocebus sabaeus. Next base: position 109,548 of record NW_027327855.1, read on the forward strand.
TGTCTGAAATGTGCTTCTCATTCTTTCATGGCTTGACTAGGTCATTGATGGGCAGATGTCTTTCATTTGGGTACAGAAGGAAATGAGCTTTAAGTAAGCAGTACGCTTTAGGAGACATTCTTTGTTGCATTCTCACACGTTACTTATGTGTGGAGAGTGCACAACATCGTTATTAAATAGTAGTTGTATGCCCTTATCCTACCCAAGCAATGTGCCCGAAGCCACTATCATCCAGCCAGAGGCTGTGGGATGCAAGCTGCTGGCTGCAGACCAGCCCCATGCAGGCTGCAGGTGGGATTTCTTTGGCCTATGAGGTGTCAGGCAAAGTCAGATTCACTGCCACTTATCAAAGTTAGCTGCATTCATATAAACATCTGGATTTCTAGCTTCTCTTGGAAAATGGGTAGATTTGGCCATGATGTACCTAGAGTCCGCTCCCCACCTTGGTAATCTTCAGCAGGGATCGGGGACACTGGGATCCCGCATTGGGCACTGCTCTCCCATTCACCACAATCCCCACCAGACCCCAGCTGAGGACACCCTGCTGCTTTGTTCATTTACATCACCTTCCTGTCACCTGCAGACGTTTGCGCTTGCAATCAAGAAACTGAAGTTTGAAGCACAAAATAAAGGGGCCAAGTTCCTAAAGATGAAACCAAAAAAGTTAAGCATCATTTGTGTCTCAGCTTGTGCCGGACGATGTCCTATGTCAGCACAGGGCTCTTGGAGCACTCTGGGCTGGCCTCTTTCCAAATGGTTTCATGTTGTCGTCACTATTCCCCCCAATCCAGCCCCTTCTCGAGCCAGAACAAGCCTCCTCGGGGGTCCTCTGTTGGGTTTTGTTTTGTTTTGTTTTTGGTCCAAAAAAACCTCTTGAATGATAGGGGGCAGCAGTAAGTCAGTGACAATACTACATTAACTCAAAAAGAAGCCAAGTTTTCATGCAGGACACATAAAAACTATTACTTAAAACCCAGCAGGTGCATCTCAGATGCCTTCACCATTGCATTGGCCCTCACCACCACCATGCCCTCTCCTTACTCTGGGTGAAGTGTGGATCTGCACATGGGGTAGGCTTCGGATGATAACTGAGACAAGAAACAGGAAGCTGAGAAAGGAGGACACCTCCCACACACACACCTAGCAAAAGCTGGACATTTCTGGTCAGTCATCCTTACGGAAAGACTTTCTGGAAGGAGCAGTTATTCTTGGGTAAGCACTTACATGGCGTGAAAGAGGTTAACATTAGCCCAGGGAAATCCTTCAAAGTAATTGAGGGGGAAGGATACATTATTTATGCATTTGTTCCTTTCTCCATCAACAGTAAGGAATGATTCATGGCACCTGTCAGTCCTAGGCAGTGACAGACACCAGCCCGCACTGTAGCTGAAAACCCTTGATAAGCCGCAGACGTGCGGTCTTCCCAGCTTGACTCCGCACCCGAGTCTTCTGAACCTTGGTTTCCCAACCTAGGAAATAAAAATTGTGCCCTTTACCCCTCATGAACCTTATTGGGGTCTTATAAGGTTGCTCCTGGTCACCATGCGGCCCACAGACGGGTTTAGCTTGGTGGACAGTGTCCCGAAAGACTTACAAATTCAAGTCTGACTTGTTCATTTGTGTAGGGGATGGCACACATCCTCTCTGTCACCGTAAGCGTGTCCCGAATGTCACATCAGGCCCGCTGGCGTGTGTATGCCCTGTCTGGCATTTTCCTGGTCCCTGCAGGCATTTGGATTGGCAGTAACCTTTCTTTTCTAACAGATTTCTGGAAATGTTTACATGTAGCATATAATAGAGTAATAGAACCACAGAACTTCCAAAGTAAAGCCTTCCTTCTTTTATGTTCCAAAAGCTAAAAGGTACTAACAACATCCAAAAGGCACTTTGACATTGGAGTTTAAACTTTGTGGAGCAGGACTCAAAGCTGGGCTTAGCTGCTGGCTAACTTTGACCTTGAGCAAAGAGTTAGCAGATGATTTAAAGTGTAAGGTAAAAAGAATCCATGCTTGTTAGCCCATTAAATACCCATTAATTAAGCTCTCCAAAAAAAGCCATTCAAAAATGTATATGACAATCAAATATTTATTGCAACTTTTCTTAAAATAGTGAAAAATTAGAAAAAATTATAGGGGGCTATAGTTAACTCATGGTGTAACCAGAAATGAAACATTATGCAACCATAAGAAGAAGTTCTGAAGAGTAGTTCCTGGCATGATATAACATAAAAAAAGCAAAATACAAAATTGTGCGATTCTAATTTTGCAAAAACTTTCAGCGTACACGACTATCACTGTGTAAAGTCACAAAGCAGAAATGGTGATTGTATCTTGGAGTGATGAGATTATAAGTGATTTTTAACTTCCTTCACTATGCTTTTCTGCGATTAAACATTCTACAGTTCAATTTTATTTAACACAAATATATAAAACTTCTCAAATGGAGTAACTTCAGTGCCAGACATCCTCACCTGACTGCTGTGGAGGTTATTGTGCAGAGCAGTCTTTGACCATATGGTCACAGATCCAGAAGCCAGACGTCTGTGGGGCTTTGCTCCTGAGACTGTGACCTTTGATTCCTGCACTCCTCCTCTTGCCATGTGATGCCGGTCTGCTCCTGTGACTGAGTGAAAATCGTCATAACTGTACTCGGAGGTTACCTCTGGTATGACTGGGATGGAATCCCAGGCAACATGCTGGAGACAGGAAGGAAGGCCAGCAGGCGAGTCAGAACCAAACACCCTGGACGGCACCTTTCCCTAGACTTGCGGTTCCCAGGACCCTTGGGGAATCCTCTGCGCACACAGAGGCAAAAGTAGCAATGGAAGAAATTATCTTTCACCCCCTTCTTGGTGAAAATGTCTATTTCCCAGAAATGAATTACAGCAATAAATTTTGAAAATTGTTTCCATTGCCTACATAACACAGCAGGGAATTCTAAAATTTCAAAACATGTAATACACTCAACCTGTGCTTGAGACTCTAGGGTAGGATTTAATTTTTCAGTGTTTGAATTTTGTCTGTTTGAGAAGGGTGAGGCACTCCTTGAGTACACTATTAGTAGTAGTATTGTTATTATTTTATTTACTAGACTTTTCCAGGACTTGCTCTGCACCAGGCACAGTTCCAAGCACTTTGAAAACATCATTTAATTCTCATAGCAAACTCATGATGTAGGTGCTATTATCACCATTTTAGGCATGAGGAATCTTGGGCACAGAGAGGTTGAACAACTTGCTCAAGGTCACACAGCCGGGAGGTGGCAAAGCTGGGTGTTCGGAGCTCCTCTCCGAAGCAAGAGAGAACAGATAAACTTCCTGTGAAACCTTTTCTCAAGCCTTTAGAACAAATCATTTGACCAAGGACAAGGAGAGCACCCAGGTGAAAAGGAGGTTTCAAAACCACTTTTGGTTCTCCTCAGGAACCCTGAATCTGATGGTGCCTGTCCCGATATCATGGTTGCAGGGTGACATCTTGTGGTCAAAGAGAATATCGCTTCCAGCCCTAAAAAGCAGCCTCTACACTTCAGCTGGCCTAAACCCTTCCAGGCCTGCAAGTGCTGCCCCTTAAGCGTGTTTCTGGTGAGCCCGTGGGCTCTCATCCCACATGAAGGTTAATATCCAGATGCAGCGGACCCTGGTGGCAGTGGGCTCAGATCCCATTGTGCCACTGCTGGGCAGCCCCCGAGAAGTCAGGCCAGCTCAGAGGATGGTGCAGTAGGGTTTGGTAGTCAGGGCGGTGTGAACTACCACCACCAAGGAGAACAGACCCCACCGTCAGGGAGCGTTCCTGTGTCAGCTGTAATACCCGTGCCCACTTCACAGATAGGAGTACTCAGTTTCAGGGAGATTAACGACGTGCCCAAAGGCACACAGCCAGTGGTGGAGCTGGGATTCTAGCCAGCATGTGCCAGGCCTCCAGCCTCAGGTTCATCAGGCCACACCACAGGCAGAGCACTGGCTCACAGCTGAACAGCTGCCCTGGGGCACAGCCTCCATGCAACTCAGCTGTGCTTGGGAGGATCAGGCAGGGTGTATACCCTGCTTTTCTTACAAAATCAGGAATGCTCTGAATCTCCCATGGTCTTTGGTTCTGAATTCCCCTTGTCAGCCACATGATGTGAAGTATATAGGTTTTTTCTTACTCATAAACCCACAGGCAAATTTAAACTTGGGAGGGACCTACAAGGTGACTTCCTCCAAAACCCTGTCTGATTTCCCAATCTCTTCAGCAACACCTGACACGAACAGCCTGACACGGCTGAAATCCCATATGCGGCATGACATCCACTCCAGACAAAGTGAGTCCCACTTGCTGGTGGGTTTCCCATGCACCCAACACCGCCCGGCATTGCCCTCTCAGAAGGAACAGGAGTCGCAGCTCCTTCATATGCAAACCACGCAGGTGCAGCCTGAAGATGCCCGTAGACCTCTGCTGCCCAGTGCATCCAGGGCCAGCAGCCTCAGCTTCCCCTGGGAGCTAATTAGCCTCATGGAATCAGAATCTGCCTTTTAATCAGATCCCAGGGTAAGGCATACATGCATGCACACAAGTGTGTGGTCGTTGGTTCGCTAAAAGGTGCAAGGTATAGTGTGGATGGGAGGCGCTGTTTCAGAATCTAAGGGGCAGGATGGTGTGAGGCCCCCAGGGGAAGCTGCTGTCAGGCAAGGGCAGATGTGAGAAATATAAACTAGACACAGAACCTTAAGGCTCATCACCATCATGGCCACTCTTCAGATTACCTGTGAATCCGAGAACAGGTGAGGGGGGCAGACTGCTCACGAGCCCCCGGGTCTGCTCTCTGATGATCCACAGTAATGGTGTGTTGACTTTGCACAGGGACTCCCAGCTAGAGACTGCATTCCCAGTCTCCCTTGCTGCATGGGGTGGTCTTGGGCCCCAGTTCCTCTACATCCCTTGCTCAAACAGAAGTTGTGGGCTGGCCAACTAGGTTCCTTCTCCTCCTTGCTGTTGTGACTCAATCATGCAGTCAAAGGGAAGGGTCCTGGGGTCCTGCATGGCTGTGTGGAGCCGAGCCTCCTTGCTAGCCTGTACACTCCACACTATTGTGTTCAGTAGACAAGACACAATCTTCTCTCTTAAGCCTCTGTATTTTGGAGGTATTTTAAAATTTTTTTTAATTTTGACAAAGTTTCAAAGAGACGAAAATTATATAAATAGTAAAACAAAGTGTTCCCATGTACTTTTCACTCAGATTCCCCCATTTTACTATATTTGTTTTAGCCTTCTCTCTCTCCTTCAAGTATATATATTATTTTCTGAACCATTTGAGAGTGAGATACAGACATGATGCCTCTTTTCCACTAAATACTTCAATGTGTATTTCCTAAAAACAGGAATATTATCCTAAATCTATAAACTGTAGTAAAATGAAGACATTCAGGAAATTAATATTGACATAATTATCTAATCTACAGACCATGCTGAGATTTTTGTCAGTTGTTTCAGCGATGTCCTCTGTAGCAAAAGAAAGTCCAGGATCACGGGTCCATTCAGTAGTCATGTGTCTGTCATCTCCCTGAATCCAAAACCGTTCCTGAGTTTTGCTTTGTGACAGTAACATTTCATGGCATTGATATCTTTTTAAGAGTTCAGGCCTGTTATGTTACAGACTCCTCTCCGCCTCCACTCCACACACTGCTGGGGTTTGGCTAGCTTGTCTGCTCTTTCCTCCTGATTCGATTCAGGTGATAAACCATTAACTGGACCATCACAGTGGTGATGCTGTGTCCTTCTTGGTGTGTCATATCAGGATCATGTGCTTTGACTTGTCCTCTGGTTCTTGATTGTCATGGGGTGATGATCATTTGACCAAGATGGTGTCTGCCAGGTTTCTCCAGCCTAAAGGCGCTATTCTGCCCTTTGGAATCAGTGAGTGTGTTTTGCAGGAGGATGTCGGAGGTCATCGGAGCAGGGTGGCTGCGGTCACTAGTATATGTGCTTGGTTAGCACTGGAGAAAACTCAGCAGCAAACCCAGGCTCTTTCACTTATCAGGAGTTGTTGAGTATATACATTCACATCCTTCCCTGATATTTCGAACAGACAGGAAATTTTTATTAGTTCCCCTGAATCCACATTAAACTGTAATATTAATTTTTAAAAAAACAGCCCGGAAGAGAGCCTGGATGGTGCATTTCCATTTTACTGAAGAGTTTACAGCAAGAAATAGTTCATGGCCGAGAGGACAGTGGGCTGCTCTATTCACTCTTGGTTTCCACGACAGATGACCCAGCTCAGGGTGGCTGAACCAGACGGCTCCACCCAGCCTTCCCCTTGTCTTCTCAGGCTGGATCCCACCGCTCTTGCTCTTCCCCAGGATAACTGATTTAAGTAGCCATCCTACCTGGAGAGGCTCACCCTCCTCATGGAGGTATGTGTGTCCTGGCCCCTGCCTTGCTCTAGGATGCAACAGGCACTAAGTTCAATGAGGAAGAGGATGGCAACCCTGTCGGAGTAGGTGCCACGGACCCGTGCAGCTCCCCCATCCTCTCCTTTGCCCAGCTCCATCCATCTCTGCTATTTTCCAGCTCGCCTCTGCTCCTGCTGGCCCCTGGCTTTGAGCAGCTCCCTGCCCCACCCTTCAGCACCTGCCAGGAGGCCACCACAAGGCCACCTAGGACCAATATGCCCTAAGGGGAGAATCTTGGATCACGGTGGTGCTTCTTGCCTCTTTCCTCTCCTGTACGGTGGTGGTAACAACCTTCATCACAAGGATGTCTTGCCAGGCCTTTGAGTCACTCACAGGGCCTTGGATCAGTCCCATACACTGTCCCCATGAGAAGGGGACTGGATGAGCAAGGACAGTGTCTGCCTCATTCCAGCTGGGAATGAATCCTTTGTATACAAAGAGACAAGGATCCCTGCTTCAAGGGTCTGGGGACCACTGGCAAATGACAGGCCAGACCCAGGAAAGGGAAGGAGGAAGGATGGAAAGGGGTGGATGCAGCAAGGAGAGGGATCTGCTGGGCCACGGTGGCGGGTGGACCTGGTCACACCAGCACTGTGTCAGGCTCTCAGCTGGTGCCATGCAGTCTCTGAATAAGAGAGCGGGTAAGCGGAATGAATTCCAGCAGGGAAGGAGGTAGAATATTTTCCCCAACATATGTCATAAATAAGCAGTGTGACTAGACTTCCTCACTCCGTTTATGTCAGAAAATGTATATGGACATTTCCCTTTATAACTAATACGGAGCGATGCAGAGAGACCTACTGCTCTCCCTGATGGGTACTGCTCACTCCAGCACCTGGTGACAGAAAGGGGACCAGAGCTGGTAAAAGTGGTCCCAACATTGTTAGGACACTACTCAGCAGGCCACTTTTACACAGACATGACCAAAGGTGCCAATTCCTGAACTATTCGTCTATGTAGACTATCCCAAATAAAGCTTCTTCTCAAAATTCTGCAGAAACAGGTCGCATCACCTAGGCATTCCTTGAGATATAAACTGGATTTTTCACCCAGCACTTTGCACTGAGCACTTTACGAACAACAGGCCTGGACCTCATCATTTCACCCATAAACTCTGGCAGGTGAGAAGTGGTCACTCTGGACACAGGCTCTGGACAGCAGGCAAGACCCAAGGCCCCAAGCAGAAGCCTCTCCTGCCTCCAAAACCACTATAGAAGGAAACACTGATGTTCCACCTGCCAACAAGCGCCATCCTCTCCAGGGCACAAGACCAGTCCTGTGACCTATTCCCCCTGCTGGTGGTGTTTGTATGCTGCTGTTGCAACGCAGAGCATGTCAGCCTGGGCCACTCCAGCCCTCACAACACAGCATGTCCAGTGTCAAGAGCTGGCCACTGCTCTGCTCCACACTCCACTGGTCGGGCAGTATAGAGACACAGTTGCCCTCCAGAGTTCAGCCTCATCTGGGACCCGCCCCTCATAACCCAGAAGCCTGGGGAGTCTGCAGAGATCCATGTGTCCAGGAGCCTGCTGGGAGCCTGCCTCCAAAAAAGTTCAATGTCCACTGAATTGCAGCCCCTGCATAGCCTTGGCCCCTCCCAAGGGCACAGCTTCTAAGGGCACAGCTCTCCCCTGCTTCCAGAATGTAAGACTATGGGGCTCCTGGAAGACTCAATTTCTGAGCGCGTCTGCGCCAGCTGAACTCTGCACACATCCCAGGATCATGTGTGCCCCTGAGCAGTCCTTGCTGATTTTCACTAAGGGCCAGCTCTCATGTATTTGTGGGAAAGAAGGACAGACTGAGTCAATGCAGTTCAACCTCTGCCACAAGCATTAGTTGAGCACCTACTGTGTGCAAGACAGTGAGCTGGGGCTGAGGATCAAGCAGTGGACTGGGTTCTGACCTCGGGAAGCCCATACTCTGGTGGGGCATCTCCCAACCTTGCCAGACATTAGGTGTTCTCCCTCTTCGTGTGTACCCCTGACAGGAGTGCCCCAGAGCCCCAGAGACAAAGCCACAGAAGGGAGTGGGGAAGAGTCTGGAAGATGCCTAAGGCATTGGGTGAGAGACAGCCCACAGCTCATGCAAACACAAACTCACAAAGCCTGGGATGTCACTTCATTGGGTCTCATAGGGAATGCAAGAGCGAGGAAGGTTGGTCTTGCCTGCAGACTCCAACAACCACAAGGGGGCGGGGGACAGATGCAGTCCTGGAGCAGCTTCTCAGACTGATGCCGGGTAGAGCCCCCCTCCAGGGCAGAAGGGATGAAGCCAAAGAGTGTTTCATTTTTAAATAGCTCTGGAAAACGCTGAATTGAAAGAAGTCTAATTCATTACCGCAGGACTCACCGAGACTTCCATTGTATCCAAGTATGCCTTGAATCTCCAAGAGCGAGGTTTGGGCATGCCACAGACAACACACATTTGACCACAAAACTCTTTGTTGGGGACCATAAAAAGAGGATGCTATGGAACACAGTTGGGGACACAGCTCCCAAGTAGCTCCCAGCCCTAGCACTGCATCAGAGTTGGGTTCACATAGAACAGTTGTTCTCATAATATGGTCCCCTCACCTGGGAACTCCCTAGAAATGCACATTCTTAGCCCCATTCAACCACCTGAACCCTGGGACCCAGTGATCTGTGCTATAGCCAACTCTGCAGGGGCTTCTGATGCAGGCTCCAACCGGAGGCCCACTGCAGTGGGGTAACAGGACACCACTATGCCACCTGCCCCCTGCCCCACTTCACCCCGGGTGCAATTCTACTCTTTCATGACCCAGCTCCACTCCTGCCTGAGCAGTGAAGCTTCTCTGCCTGGCGCCCCTCCTTCCACACTCCAGCAGGAAGACTGCCTCTCCCAGTTTCCAGGACTCTCACATATACCTAGTATCATCCTATGGCCATGCTTTTATTATTTGGTGATTGTCTGCCTTCTGTCATAGAGCAGGGTGGGGTCCTCAAGCCTTGACTCTGGACACTGTCATGCACATGGAGCATCGGGGCCACCGTGCCGGGCAGGGAAGCAGTATCCATGTCTCTTGGCCAGGGCAGGACAGTGGAAGGATGACATTAGCATAGGTATCCCCCAGAATGAGAACAGAGAGCAGAGCTCAACCAGGGGGGTGTGGGACACAGAGAAGGAAGAGGCGAATTCCAAGTGGGCACCCTGGAGGAGGATGTAGGAAGGTGTACAGGCAGGGTCTCGAAGGAGGAAGAAGAGCTTAAGGAACAAATGTGAATCAGCAAGCGTGCACCCACACTGCCATGTGCTGGGCCTGCTGCACAGCTGACCAGGGCCCTGTAGGGGACAGACACACAGGGCCAGACGGGAGACCCATAGGGTGCCATGGAGGCAAAGAAACAAGGCCACCCAGGATGGCTCCCAGAGAAAGGGACCTCATAACTGTGATGGGGGAAGGAGAGAGTTCTCCAAAAACAACAACAAAAAAAGAGAAAATGAACATTTGAAGAGCTTTCCTAGAGCCACCGGTTGGAACCCTAGCCTTGCTGGAGTGGGCGCCAAGGGGTTGTGCAGCCAGGTGTCTGGATACCAGGTCCCCAGTGCCACTTCCTTCCCTCACCCTGTTCATCCCACCAGTAGGGCACTTCACTCTCCGGCGGAGGCCTGCCTAGGGACAGAGGCTCCCCTCTGGTGTCAGGATAACTGAGGTCAGCTGAGCAGATGGGCTCAGCTAGCCCACACTGCAGCCGGACCTAAGGACAGGATGGGTCTATGGCAGAGGCTTGTGCTGGAGTCAGAGCCCAGAGCAGGGCCGGCTTTGCCCCAGCCCACAGGGGACACAGATGTCACCCCCTGCATGTCCAGGCACACGCTCTGATGGAACTTTTATTGCTGGAAATTGGGCCAAACTAAGCATAAATAATGCGATGACCCCTGGCAGGCTGCTTTTGTGGCAGCTGCTCGGGTCATGCCAAGGCAACGATCTGAGGCTGAGGCCGAGGCCAGCTGCTGCCCAGTGCAGAGCCTGACCCCTGGTTTGTAATCACCCCGGGCTCAGCTAACAGGGGCAGTGAGGGGGGTTACATTTTGCAGGCTTCATGGATGTTAAAGACAGAGTCTTGTTTGGCACCTTCTTGAGGGTTTCTTTTTTTTCTTCCTTTCTTTTCTTTTTTTTTGAGACGGAGTTTCACTCTGTCACCCAGGATGGAGTACTGCAACCTCTGCCTCCCAGGTTCAAGTGATTCTCCTGCCTCAGCCTCCCAAGCAGCAGGGACTACAGGGGCCCGCCACCACACCCAGCTAATTTTTGTATTTTTAGTAGAGACAAAGTTTCACCATATTGGCCAGGCTGTCTCAAACTCCTCACCTTGTGATCCACCCCCCTCGGCCTCCCAAAGTGCTGGGGATTACAGGCCTGAGCCACCAAACCTGGCCCTGATGGTTTCTTAAGTACTAGAAGGTTTTAACTGGAGACAAGGGATCTTCCCACCCTGGAACTGTGTGGCTCATTTAGGAAGTCTCCTTGTAACTCAGAGGTATGATATTTTTAAAAAGTCTCCCATGATTTTGAATATGCACATATACAATTTCAAACAGTAGCATTAACTCAGAATTCCAGAAGCACATTGGAAGCACCAATTTCTATCCCAATGCCCAGAGACTTACTCGGACTGGCCATGCCCATCTGTTTGCATCAAGGCAGAGAAAAGAAATAAAGAAGGAGTGGGAGGGCTCACCCCAACCTGTACAGAGGCCTCTGTGGCCAGCACCTTCCACTCAGCTACCAGCTCAGCTTGGGTGGATCTTAGGATCCAGTCCAAGTTAGCAGATGAAGCCTCTCTGGCAGTGGTACAACGACCCACCCAAGCAGGATTTCGGATGCATATAGACATAACATCCTATATTTCTGGGAACTATAGAAAAGATAAGAGATTGGTTTTAAAGGGCACATTCTAGGTCATCTTTGTAAAAACATGGAAACACTACAAAAGCAGCAAAACAGTTTTCACTGTGCATGAACCACACACACCTGACTCTAGTATCTACCTGTGCTTAATTCAATTCTCCCCCACCCTACTACTAATGTCATCCTACCCCTTAGGGGCCAGAAATAGCTGCCAGCCAGGGACCCCACCTCCTGGTCAGTCTCTGGTTTGTGGCCAGACCAGGTGGGTTTGGCCTCACCTCCTTGGTGGGGGGCACCTAGACCTCTCATTTTGTCAACTGTCCCATGAATAGCACCCAGCTGTGGCTGTGTACAAAAACTGTACATCACATCACAGGATCCATACTACTGGACCATCCACACTACTGAAAAGTGATGTCACGTGTCACGTCACATCCTTCTTCCTTGAACCACTAAAAGGTTTGTGGTTGTTCACCTGAATTCGTTCTGGAACAAAGGTCCCCCTGAGTTGAAAAGGCCCTTTTGTGATGCTGGTTCCTTTTTGAGTACCATTGAAAACACTAAAACATTCAAAAATAAAAATAACATCAACTGAGCACTTCTGTATCAGGCGCTGTGCGGACACTTCCATACTCTTATTTAATTTTCACAACAGCCTATGGGGCAGCACTCCTATATTACCACCCCAGCTAATGGGGAAACTGAGGTTCCCAGAGGTTAGGTCAGGTCATTTGCCCAAAGACCCAGCAAGTATGAGTCAGGACAGAACCCTGGTGTTTTGACTCCTGAGTCCACCCTCTTAATCACGTTGGAGTATTGCCAAATACTCCAAAATCTTAATTTCTTTTTTTGTTGTTTGTTTTTTTGTTGTTGTTTGTTTGTTTGTTTTTTGAGACAGAGTGTTGCTCTGTCACCAGGCTGGAGTGCAGCGACACAATCTAGTACCTAGTAGTCACAATGGGCGATGCAACTTCAAAATTAAAAATAACAAAATTAATAATTAATAATTAAATAAACCAAATAAGAATCGTGATTTAAAATAAAAATTTTTAAATTAAAAATCTTTAAGCATTTGGTGGAATTCCCCAGTGAAGCCACCTGGGTCTGGAGTTTTCTTTCTAGAAAGGTTTTTAACTCCAAATTCCACATTTTTCATCAGTATGGAGTGATTCCATTTTCTATGTCCCCTTCAGTAAGATTTAGTCATTTGTGTCCTTTAGGAGTTTGTCCATTGTTTTAAGCTGTGAGGTTTATTGACATAAATTTGTTCATTACATTTTGTTGGTACCCTTTTAACATCTGTACAATCAGTAGTGATGTCATCTCTATCCTTCTGGATATGATAACTTGTAGGTTTTTTTCATGGTCAATCTGACTAGAGGTTATCAATTTTACTTCTCTCTTCAAAGAATCAGCTTCTAGCTGGGCATGATGGTGTGCACCTGTAGTCCCAGATATAGAGGAGGCTGAGGCAGGAGGATGGCTTGAGCCCAGAAGTTCAAATCTAGCCTAGGAAACAGAGCAAGACTCCATCTCAAATCAATTGATTGATTGTCCCTATGATCATCTTCCTATTTCATTTATTCATCCTATCATCTTTATTATTTCCTTTCTTCTGCTTATTTGGGGTAGTTTTTGTTCTCTTTCTTTTTTTTTTTTTTTTTTTTTGAGACAGTCTTGCTCTGTTGCCAGGCTGGAATGCAGTGGCGTGATCTCGGCTCACTGCAATCTCCGCCTCCCCGGGTTCAAGCGATTCTCCTGCCTCAGCCTCTCAAGTAGCTGGGACTACAGGCATGCGCCACCACGCCCGGCTAATTTTTGTATTTTTAGTAGAGACGAGGTTTCACCATGTTGGCCAGGATGGTCTCGATCTCTTGACCTTGTGATCCACCTGCCTTGGCCTCCCAAAATGCTAGGATTACAAGTGTGAGCCACCGCGCCCAGCCTGTTTTTTCTTTTTTCAATATGAAAGCTGAGATCATCAATTTGAAACCTTTGTTTTCTAATATACATGTTTAGTGATACAATTTCTCCGTAAGCACTGTTTTAGCAGCATGCCACAAAATTTGATATTTCTTTTCATTCAGTCCAAAATGATTCCTAGTTTCCCTTTTGATTTCTTCTTCAGCCCATGAGGCATATAGAAATGTTCATTTCCAAATATTTAGAGATTTTGTCTACAACCATATCACCCTGAATGTGCTGCATCTCACCCCAAATATTTAGAGACTTCCCAGAGATTTCTTGTTGTTTTCTAAGTTAATCCCATTGTGGCTAAAGAACATTTTATGATTTGAATCCCTTTAAATGTATTGACACTTGACACTTGTTGTACGGTCAGAACTATGGTCTGTCTTGGCAAATTTTCCATATGAACTTGAAAAGAATGTGTTTGCCCAGCACAGTGGCTCATGCCTGTAATCCCAGCACTCTGAGAGGCCGAGGTAAGCGTATCACAAGGTCAGGAGTTCGAGACCAACCTGGCCAATACAGTGAAACCCGATCTCTACTAAAAATACAAAAAATTAGCTGGGCATGGTGGCAGGCCCCTGTCATCCCAGCTACTTGGGAAGCTGAGGCAGTAGAATCACTTGAACCCGGGAGGCGGAGGTTGCAGTGAGCAGAGATTGCACCATTACACTCCAGCCCGGGCGGCGACAGTGCAAGACTCTCACTCAAAAAAAAAAAAAAAAAAAAAAAGAATGTGTTCTGCTGTCGTTGGTTGGATGTTCTGCCAGTTAAAGCAAATTGGTTGATAGTATTGTTCAAATCGCCTGTATCTTCACTGAACATCTGCCTAATTATCCTATCAATCATCTGAAAGAGGTTATTGAACTCTTCAAATCCAGTTGTGGATTTGCTTATGTCTCCATCAAGTTCTTTGAGTTTTTGCTTCTTATATTTTGAAGCTCTATTATTATACACAAAAATGTTTAGGATTATTATGTCTCCTTGGTGATTGACCCCTTTTTCACTATGAAATTTTTCCTGGCCACATGCCTTGCTCTGAAAGCTATGTTTTTGTTAACAGAGTTACTCCAGCTTTGTTTTGATTAGTGTAAACACAGTATATCTTTCCTTGTCTTTTACATTTAAAACATGTATGTTTATATGTTTAAAGTGTGTTTCTTTTAGGCAGAAAATAGACTTGTGTCTTTTTTTTTTTTAAATCCAATCTGACAATCTGCCTTTTCTTTTTCTTTTTTTTTCTCTTTTATTTTAGATTCGGGGTACATGTGCAGGTTTGTTACCTGGGTATATTTCATGATGCTGAGATTTGGGGTATGAATGACATCATCACCAAGACACTGAACATAGTACCCAATAGTTTTTCGACTCTTACCCCCCTCCCACCCTCTGGTAGTCCCCAGTGCCTATTTTTCCCATCTTTATTTCCACAAGTACCCAATATGTAGCTTCCACTTCTAAGTGAGAACATGCAATCTTTAGTTTTCTGTTTCTGTGCTAATTTGCTTAGGATAATGGCCTCCAGCTGCATCCATGTTGCTGCAAAGGACATGATTTTGTTCCATTTCATGGTTGCATAGTATTCCATGATGTATACATACCACATTTTATTTATCCAGTCCACCATTGATGAGCACCTGTGTTGATTCCACGTCTTTGCTATTGTGAATAGTGCTGAGATGAACATGCAAACACATGTGTCTTTTTAGTAGAATAATTTATTTTCTTTGGGACATATATCCAGTAATGGGATTGCCAGGCCAAATAGTAGCTCTGTTTTCTTTGGGGAGAAATCTCCAAATTTCTTTTCACAGTGACTGAACTACCTTACATTCCATGATTGCTATGACATGTTGAATGTGCTCTTCCTCAATAGTAATTCATCGTTCCCCGTGGTTTGTGTGTGTTTGCTTCCCCTTCTGCCATGATTGTAAGTTTCCTGGGGCTTCCTCAGTCATGCTGAACTGTGAGTCAATTAAATCTCTTTCCTTCAAAAATTACCCAGTCTTGGGTATGTCCTTATTAACAGAATGAGACCAGACTAATCCTCCACCTTCAAAGCCAGCGAGAGCAGATCGAGTCCTTCTCACATCCATCATGCTGATGTCCTCTCTGCCAACCTCTTCCACGTACAAGGACCTTCATGGTTACATTGGGACCCACATGGATATTCCAGAGTAATCTCTTAAAATCAGTTAATTAACAACTCCAGTTCTATCTGAAACCTTAATTCCCCCTTGGCCTTGTCAGGTAACATAGTCTCAGGATCTGAGGGTTCAGATATAGACATCACTGGGGGCATTATTCTGCCAACCACAGAGGTCCTTCTGAGAAAAATAAAATAAAATTATATGATTGGAAAGGAAGAAATAAAACTGGATTTATTCAGAGATATGATAATCTACGTGGAAAAATCTAAGGAATGTACAAAAAGCCACTAGAACTAACAGGTGAATTTGGCAAGATTATAAGATACGAGTTCAATTTTTAAAAATTCGTTGGATGTCTATATACTGGAAGTACACTGAAAGGTGGAAATTTTCAAAACACAATAAAATATTGGAAATTAGCAACGTTTACAATGACATTGTAACATTTATAATGACATCAAAGAATATGAAATGCTTAGGAACAAATTAAACAAAAGATGCACAAACTACAAAACAATCCTGAGGAAAATTAAAGAAGGTCTAAATAAATGGAGAGGTACACCATGTTCATGAGTCAATATTGTTATAATGTCAATTCTCCCCAAACTGATTTAGAGATTTGGTGAAATCTCAAGTAAAATCTCAGAAGGTTTCTTCTTTTTTGCAGAAATTGAGAAGCTAATTATAACACTTACATGGAATGCAAGGACCTAGAACAATTTTGTTTGCTTGTGGCCAACACAATTTTGAAAAAGGAGAACGAGGTTTGAAGATTAACACTGCTCATTTCAAGATTTACTATAAAGCAACAGTTATCAAGACGTTGTGGCATTAGTCTAAGGGAAAAAAACATAGGTCAGTGGAATGGAATAGTGAGTTCAGAAATAGATCCACTCATGTAGAATCAATTAAATTTTGACAAAGTTGCCAAGGCAATTCAATGAAGAAATGATAATTTTTTTCAACAACTGGTACTGAAATAACTGGATGCAAATTTGTCCCATGCAAAAACAAAACATTTAAATGCAACCCCTACATCACACTGTAGAAGAAGACTAATTTGAAATGGGTCATAGGTCTTAAAGTAAAAGCTAAACTATGAAACTTCTAGAAGAAAACATAAGAGAAAATCTTGGACACCTGGGATTAGGCAAAGATTTCTTAAACTGGACTCAATAAACAAGAATTATATATTAAAAATTTAATAAATTGAACTTTATCAAAATTAAGAACATATGCTCTTCAAAAAGACGCTGTTAAATGAAAAGGCAAGCTATAGACTATGAGAAAATATTTGCAAATAATAGAAAGAACTTCTATCCAGAATATATAAAGCACTGTTACAATGCAAAATGAGAAGATACACAAGGTAATTTTAAAAAATAATCAAGGCCAGGTGCGGTGGCTCAAGCCTGTAATCCCAGCACTTTGGGAGGCCGAGACGGGCGGATCACGAGGTCAGGAGATTGAGACCATCGTGGCTAACACGGTGAAACCCCGTCTCTACTAAAAAATACAAAAAACTAGCCGGGCGAGGTGGCAGGCGCCTGTAGTCCCAGCTACTCGGGAGTCTGAGGCAGGAGAACGGTGTAAACCCGGAAGGCGGAGCTTGCAGTGAGCTGAGATCCAGCCACTGCACTCCAGCCTGGGCGACAGAGCGAGACTCTGTCTCAAAAAAAAAAAAAAAAAAAAAAAAAAAAAAAAAAATCAAAAGATCTGAGCAGACAGTTCAACAAGAAGATATGAGATGGCAAATAAGCACACGAACAGATGCTTATTATCATCATTAGACATTAGGGAAATGCAGTCAAAACGCAATGAAGTATAACCACACACTCACCAAAATTAAAAAGACTGGTAATGACAAGTGCTGGCGAAGATGTGCAGAGACCGGAACTCTCACACATGGCAGGGGAGAGCATAAAATGCTGAGGCCACCTCAGAAAACCATTTGGAAAACAATTTCTTAGAAAGTTAAAACATATATTCATCACATGACACAGCAATGCCACTGCTTGGTATTTACCAAGAGATGAAAATATACACCAACAGAAAGACTTATGTGTAAATGCTTATAAAGTTTTATTCATAATATCCCAAAGCTAGAAGCACCCCACATGTCCATTGTGGTTGGATGAGTAAACAAATTGTTGTAAAGCCATTCAATGGAAAGCTAGTCCACAATAAAAAGGAGAGAATTACTGAATCACTTAACAATATGGATGAATCCTAAAAGCAAGGGGCTGTGGAAAAGAAGCCACCTACATCAGGCTCTATATTGTATGAGTCCACTAATATGAAATTCTAGAAAAGGTCAAGTGACAAAGCCCATCAGCGGTTTCCAGGGGTTGGCAGGCAGGGAAGGTACATGGGGAGTGACTGGAGTGATGCCAGTGTTCTCTATTACAAGTGTGGTGGTGGAAACTACACTGAATGCGTTTGTTACAACTCTGTGCATTGTATCCTTAAAATTGTTGAATGTTATTATGGTATAAATTATACCCGAATAAAACTGACTAAATACAGGAGAGACAAGAAGTATTTTTAAGCATATTCCTAATTGAAGATCACGAAATTGAAAGTTGAAAGGAAGACGATAGCTTGTGGATTATGTTAATTTAAAACAAGCTTGTCCAACCCTCGGCCAGCAGACCGCATGAGGCCCAGGGCGGTTCTGAATGTAAACCAACACAAATTTGTAAACTTTCTTAAAACATCATGAGTTTTTTGTTTTTTGTTTTCCCTTCAACTATCATTAGTGTTCATGGATTTTATGTGTGGCCAAGGCAATCCTTCTATCAATGTGGCCCAGAGACGCCAAAAGATTGAGCACCCCTATTTAAAAGGTTTAAATTTTAACAATAAATAATTTAAGGTACCAAAAGCAAAAAAAAAAAAAAATGAGTGCACACCGCCATCTAGTGGTCTACTTCCACAATTACACTATCATTCTAGATTACCAGTTTGTTAAAAGATAATGCAATACATGAATTTGAAAAAGTCCAGTAAAAAATTCATTTATTTCCCAAAAGTAATTTTATAACATTTAATATCTATTAGTAATAAGAAACGTTGAAAACCCTAAGAAGGGGAGATTATTACCTACCTTTGAGCAACAACAAAAATCCACTTTAAAGACATTCCCATTTTTATTAGGGGAAAAAAAATTTTACCTGTTGTGAAAATTATTATTTACCATTAGTCCGGAATTTTCAGTCAATGCAAAATATTTAAAAATAAATAAAACAGAAACAAGATGTGTAATAATATAAAAGAAGGAAATAAAATTATCACAGCTGGAGGATAGTGGAATAATATACAAAATGCAGCGAATCATCTTAAATTCCATATAATGCATTAAGTGATTATGTATAAGACTAAATGTCACAAAATTAATAGCTTTTCTTTTTTTTTTTTTTTCTGAGACAGAGTCTTGCTCTGTCCCCCAGACTGGAGTGCAATGGCGCGATCTCGGCGCACTGCAACCTCCGCCTCCCAGGTTCAAGTGATTCTCCTGCCTCAACCTCCGGAGTAGCTGGGATTACAGGCACACGCCACCACGCCCGGCTAATTTTTGTATTTTTAGTAGAGATGGGGTTTCACCATGTTGATAAGGCTGTTATCGCACTCCTGACCTCGATTCGCCCACCTCAGCCTCCCAAAGTGCTGAGATTACAGGCGTGAGTCACCCCTCCTGGCCCATTAATAACTTTTCTGTAACACAGCAACCACAGAGTATAAGCTATAATGGGGGCAATATTCCATTAATAATAGCAGAAACAAAAATACATTAAACGCCTATGATCTTTAAAGCAATGTAGAGAAACTAAGGAAGAAAGCCATCCAAATTTACTTATTGAGGTACAAGAGTTTTCTGTGGTGAGATATATATTATTTCTTAATGGAAAAATTGCATTTATCTTACATGCTTTATGAAACTCCAGTCAAAAATTAGTAGTGTATCTTTTTAGAACTTATTCATATAATTGAAGTTAATCTAAATACTACAAATATATACATGCATTAATAATAGGATACATTGTGGTGCATGCTTTTTTTTTTTTTTTTTTTTACTTTGTATACTTGGCATCATATGGAATGCATCTTTTTGTGTGTGTGAGACAGAGTCTAGCTCTGTCACTACAGGCATGCTCAACCACATCCAGCTAATTTTTGTATTTTTAGTAGAGGCGGGGTTTCACCACATTGGCCAGGCTGGTCTTGAACTCCCGATCTCAGGTGTTCTGCCCACCTCAGTCTCTCATAGTGCTAGGATTACAGGCGTGAGCCACTGCACCCAGCCAGAAGGCATTGTTTTGCAATTTGCCTTCTTACAAAGAACATTACCATTTTTAGATGCATTTGTGTAACCGCCTACAGTATTCTGTTGTAGGCATATATTCTAAATTGTTCATTCTTCTGCGAATGGATATTTACATTATCCACTTTTTTACAATACAAACAGTGCAAATGTAACCATTCTTTTTGTCTCTCCTGGTGCACAGGTGCACATGTCTGAGCACAGACTTGCTAGGTCACAGGGCATGCATACATTCAGCTTTCCAAAGAGGCAGTGCCCAACTCCAGCCATAAAATTATCTCCTCTTGAAAGACTAGATATTAATATATGCTACTGACTGAATTGTGCCTTCCTCTTCATTCTAATGCTGAAGCTTCACCCTAGTGGGATGGTATTTGGAAGTGGAGTCTCCGGGAGTGATGAAGGTTGGATGAGGTCACAGTGGTGGGATTCTCATGACAGGATCAGTGCCCTTATAAGAAGACGAAGAGACTTCCCCCCACTCCTGGGCACGGCGAGAAGGCAGCCTCTGCAACCCAGGAAGTGGGGCCTCCAGGAACCAACCCTGGCCAGCACCTTGATCTTGGACTTACAGACTCTAGAGGTGAGAAAATATATTTCTGCTATTTAAGGTACTCCATCTATGGTATTTTGTTATGGTGTGTGGGATTTTATTATGAGTGTGAGCAGGCTAATACAATATGCCTCTGCTATAAAACTGTATTTAATTGGTGATAACTAAAATTGTACTGTCTTAATTCAGAAATTTTCCCCAAAATATGTTGCAGGTTCTGATGTTATTTTCCATTTTTTTAATTTGTATTACCAATAATGTTCTGTAAGTTTTCCCCCAAGAGTATATGTCAAATTCTTTATTATACCTGGCTCATAATGTTATTTTATGTTTTCTCATTGATGATTATAATTTTTTTGTATTGGAACTGTGAACATTATCAGGATAAAATATGTATTCAATGCTTTCAACTTTTAATGACTGACATGGTTTGAATATTTGTGTCCTCCAAAACTCATGTTGAAATTGAATCCTGGCTGGGTGAGGTGGCTCACACCTGTAATCCCAACACTTTGGGAGGCCAAGGCAGGTGGATCACCTGAGGTCAAGAGTTTGAGACCATCCTGGCCAACATGGCGAAACCCTGTCTCTAGTAAAAATACAAACATTAGCCAAGTGTGGTGGTGCGTGCCTGTAGTCCCGGCTACTCGGGAGCCTGAGGCACAAGCATCACTCGAACCTGGGAAGTGGAGATTGCAATGAGCCAAGATTGCACCACAGCCCTCCAGGTTGGGCAACACAGCGAGACTCCATCTCCAAAAAAAGAGTAAGAAAGAAATTTAGTCCCTAATGTGGCATTACAGAGAGCTGGGAGCTTTAAAAGGTGATTGGGTCATGAGAGCAGGATTAATCTATTCATGGATTAATGGAGTAATAGGTTAATGGATTAATGGGTTATGATGGGAGTGGGTCTGGTAGTATTATAAGAAGAAGACAGACCTGAGCTGGCACGCTCAGCACCCTCACCATGTGCTGTCCTCTGCCACCTCAGGACTCTGCAGAGTCCCCACCAGCAAGAAGGCTCTCACCAGACATGGCCCTTTGAACTTCATCCTTCTCAGGCTCCATAAATATAAGCAATCAGTTCTTTTTCTGTATCTATTGCCCAGTTTCAGGTATTCTGTTATAAGCAACAGAAAATGGACTAAGACAATGACTTTCAAGTAACATTTGCATCCAACATTTATGTCATTAACAACAAAAATGAACCACTCATTTTTCTTGAAATTAGCGATCTATTTCATTCCAGAAATAGATACTTGTTTTTCTGTAAGGTCCTACAGGTTATCCATTTTTTCTGTACCCATTGAAAATTCATTACAAAAATCCTTCATCAGAAATATAAATATCTTCTCAATACATTCAAAAAACATCACGTATTCCATCAGTGGCATTTGTTCCTAGGAAAGAGACCTTCCTCGGAATCTTGTTCTTCAGGCTGCTGCCCCCTGTAACCTCAAGGTGCCAGGTCGTTGGGAGCGTGCCTTTGACCCCGATGTTGGGTTCTTCGCTTCCTTATTTTATTTTATTTTCTATTTTGCTGGAGGGCGTCCAATGGCAGCTTCCTCAGAAAATGTATCTACAAAGTGCATGCCTCGGGAACTCGCATGACGGAAAATGTCATTTTTCCATGCCCCTGGAGCACTCACCCTTCAGGGTCCAAGGTCTAAGTGGAATGCTGTTTCCCTGGAATCGGGAAGTCATATTCTCACTGCATTCGAGCTTCCCGTGTTGCTGTTGGGAAGACAATTAGTCCTTAGCTTGGGTCCCATTTTTCTCACTGTGAGGTTTGATCTGGGTGTTTTGACGCTTCAGGATTTGTGTTTTACCGAGGGTCTTTTTCTTTTCATTTTGCAGGGGACTCAGTGAGTGTTTTCAAACTGGAAACTCAAGTCTTTCTGTTCTAGGAGTTTTTCTGTTTTTTGTTTTTTGAGACGGAGTCTCACTCTGTCACCAGGCTGGAGTGCAGTGGTGCGATCTAGGCTCACTGAAAGCTCCGCCTCCCTCATTCAAGTGATTCTCCTGCCTCAGCCTCCCGAGTAGCTGGGACTACAGGTGCACGCCACCATGCCCAGCCAGTTTTTTTGTATTTTTAGTAGAGACGGGTTTTCACCATGTTGGCCAGTCTGATCTCCATCTCTTGACCTCATGATCCGCCCACCTCGGCCTCCCAAAGTGCTGGGATTACAGGCATGAGCCACCATGCCAGGTCTGTTCTAGGAATTTTTTAATGCATTTCTTTGATAATTTCCTCTTCTCTGTTTCCTTTGATCTCCATTAGTAGAATTTGTTCGCATGATGAAACTCCTGGGTTAATCCTCTAATGTTCTTCACTTTCTTTCCCATTTCCTTTCCCTTTTCTTTCTCTTTTTCTTTTTTCTTTAAGACAAGGTCATGCTCTGTCACCCAGACTGGAGTACAGCAGGGTGATCTCAGCTCAGTGCAGGCTCCATCTCCAACATGCCTGGCTAATTTTTAAAATTATTTTATTTTTCAAATGTAGAGACAACGTCTCACTATGTTGCCAAAGCTGGTCTCGAACTTCTGGGCTCAAGCAATCCTCCCACCTTGACATCCCAAAGTGTTGACATTACAGGCATGAGCCATGGTGCCCAGGTCTCATTTTCTTTGTAAGTCTCTCTTCTGAGAAGTATTTCCCATTCTTCCATCATTTCCAATACAACTTTCATTTCCATGTTCTTTTTCTTTTTTTAGTTTTCAAGACCTATTTTCATGCTAAGAATGTTACTTTTTGGTTTTCCCCATTTTTATTTATTAGGGACAATATCTATATTTGGGAATACACGTTATAGTTTTCAGAAAATTTCATTTTTATTTTTACATTCTTTTTCTTTTCTTCCTTCTGTTAATTTATCTTTCTCTTGTGTTTTCTCGCTGTTCCTTCCGTTAATGTTCTTTCTTCAAATGTCCGATTCTTGTCTGTCTGGTTTTAGAATGAGGTACTGAAAAGCTGGAGAGTCAACCTCCCAAAGTACTGGAGTTACAGGCTGAGCCACCATGCCCAGCCCAGCCCTTCATATTCATACTTTGAATAACTTGCAATACTTTGCAATGAAATAATTTATTTTTGCTAAAATGAAAAGATAAAACCTCTAATTTCAAGAAAAGCAAATGGCTTTGTGGTTAGCAACCTAATGTTGGCTGTAGATTTTACTCACAAGTTTTATCACCAAAGATTGAAAGTGGTAAATACTTTTTTTTTATCAGAATGGGCAGTTGTAAAGTTTATGCTTCAAATGAAGTTTCATCAGCATGAAACTGTGTAACAACATTAGGAATCAGCTATATACAATAAAGCATTTGGGACTCTCACAGTACTGAAGGACTCTGATATTCCAATGGAAACAAAATAAATGGAAATATCAATTCCGAGAGAAAATCTATTTGGTGGTCTGAATACATTTTACAAAAATTCATGTGTTATATGATGATAAGAGTGGAAAATACATTGAATTTTTTTTAAGAGACAGGATTTGAAATCCTGAGCTTCAGTGATCCTCCTGCCTCAACCTCCAGAGTTGCTGGGATTACAGGTTCACACCATGATGCCCAGCAAGAATACATTGAACCAAAAGTTCTTGTTACTGACTCATAAAATTTGGCTGAAAGACGGGTTGAATGTGAGTTAATAAAATTAAGCCAACTGAGTAAATATTTCATACCAATAAGCAATTTTCATGTACTTAAGGTGGTCTTCTCTGAACAGTGTAAGAGGAGCTAAGCTCTGTTGAATTCGCTGCAGCTGGTTCAGCAGAATCTGAGCAAGGTTCTCTCTCATGAGCAATGCTGTGGAGATCAGAAGACCATCCAGGAGCAAGGCCTCATCTACATAACGTGATGGTCATGAGAAGACTCAGTGCAGCTTCGTACATTCAATCAAGATTCAGACATAGGCCCCATTTAGTGACATCTGGAAGCAAACCAAAGATTGTGCCAATCATTTCAAAACTACATCAGATGACTAAAACATTCTTAGAATCTTTTGCTCAATGATTTGCACTACTGATTTCATCACTTGACACAGTTTTTATATAGAGTTCAGTTTATTTAGAAAATAAAAGAGAACGTATTCTTACTTTTGAATTTATATGTCAATCTATGCATCCTTTTGCATTGTCAAATGTGATGAAATCCACACTTTTTCAGTCCCATCTCCTGCCGGCCCCTCTCAAAGTCAGGCCTGACCAAAACCCATCTCAAGAGTCATTGCTTCCTTCATACATCCTCTGCGAGAAAATGCTATCAAGCAGGAAATGCCTGTCAGTATGGCTCTTTAGTTGCAAGCTAGGGAAACTGAATCTGGTGGACTTAAGACAAAAGATATTGGAAGGCTATTCAGTAGATCGTTGTAATGGAAAAGCTTGGCAGCCAGGCTATATTAGTCTGTCTTCACACTGCTAGTAAAGACACACCTGAGACTGGATAATTTATAAAGGAAAGAGGTTTAGTTGACTCACAGTTCAGCATGGCTGGAGAGACCTCAGGGAACTTACAATCATGGTGGAAGGGAAAACAAACACGTCCTTCTTCACAAGGCAGCAGCAAGGAGAACTGCGGAGCAAAACAGGGCAAAGCCCATTATAAAATCATCAGGTCTCACCAGTCACTATCATGAGAACAGCATGGGAGTAAACATCCCCATGATTAAATTAACTCCCAGCAGGTCCCTCCCATGACACGTGGGGATTATGGGAGCTAAAATTCAAGATGAGATTTGGGTGTGGACAGAACCAAACCGTATCACAGGTCTTGAGAAGTTTGGGGTCCTCAGCAAAAGGGTCCCATCAGTCAGCTCTTGGGAACTTTCTACAGGAGGGCTCACTTCCCACCCCTCTCCATTTTTGTGTGTCTCAGTTCAATATGCAAATTTCTAAGAAAGAACCAAACAAGCCAGCTGTGGTTCCATGCTCACTCCTTTAGTTAGGGTAGTCTGTGTGCTCTGACCCTGAAATGGGGACAGGGCACTTCTCTTGCCCAAGGAAAGGTAAAGGGATGCTGAGGTCACTGTTCCAAGGAAGGCTGGGTTTTAGTGGCCCTGTGGGGACAGAGCAAGGGCTTGGTCCACAGATATTGGAAAATTGTGACTGGAGTCATCATATAAAGCCCAGGACCCTAGAAGGGCTACACACTTAGTGGCAGAAGAAATGACCAACCTGGTACCTGTGAATGTGACCTTATTTATAAATAGAGTCTTTGCAGATGTAATTAAGTTAAGACTCTCAAGATGAGATCATACTGGATTAGGGGGAGCCCTGAATCCAATAACTAGTGTCCTTATAAGAGAAAGGAGAAGGAGAGTTGAGAAACAAAGGCATACACTGAGGGAGGACAGACACATCAAGACAGAGGCAGGGAGTGGAGTGATGTGGCCACGAGCCAAGGGATGCCTCAGCCACTGAAGGTTGGAAGAGCCAAGGGAAGGTTCTCCCCTGGAGCCTTCAGAGCAGTGAAATCAAGTGGCCCTGCTGCCATCTTAATTTCAGATTTCTGGCCTCCAGAACTTTGAGTAGATAAATTTCTGTTGTTTTAAGCCACAAATTTTACGGTAATTTGGTATGGCAGCCCTAAGAAACTAATACAGGAACATATGCAATAATTCAATAGAAATTGAAATAAAATTCCTCATGATTGTAGGTTCCAAAATTTAAAATACAGATTTTTTTTCCTGGATTCAGTTGGTAGTACAATTATTAGAGCAAAGCAATAAAAATGTATTACACATTTTAAGAAATAATTTTAAACACAAGTAGTAAAGATTTTTGTTGTTGTTGTTTGTTTGTTTTTTGTTTTTTTGAGAAGGAGTCTCGCTCTGTAGCCCAGGCTGGAGTGTAGTGGCGCGATCTTGGCTCACTGCAAGCTTGAGCTTGGGCTTGAACACATCTTTTGGACTTGAACATATCTTTTGGTGGGACACAATTCAACCCACTGTAGTTTCCAAGCATAAAAAATACGTCATTTAGTACGTAATTT
This sequence comes from Chlorocebus sabaeus, assembly GCF_047675955.1. Taxonomy (NCBI): domain Eukaryota; kingdom Metazoa; phylum Chordata; class Mammalia; order Primates; family Cercopithecidae; genus Chlorocebus; species Chlorocebus sabaeus. The sequence goes on from NW_027327855.1 coordinate 135,831, forward strand.
TGTGAGAAAATCAGGATAGAAATACAAGTTCAAGAAAGAAATTAATGATGCAAATATGTAAAATTTGTACACATGTAAACATTTTAAATATGTAAAATGACTTAATTATGTAAAATTTCTGACTATTAATTTTATGGATTTTTTTGGTCAGGTCCAGTGGCTTATGCCTATAATCCCAACACTTTGAGAGTCCAAAGCAGGAGGATTGCTTGAGACCAGGAGTTGGACACCAGACTGGGCAACATAGTGAGACCCTCATCTCTACCAAAAAAAAAAAAAGTTTGAATTAGCCAGGCCCTGGTGGTGTGCACCTGTAGTCCCAACTACTTGGGAGGCCAAGGCAGGAGGCTAACTTGAGCCCAGGAGGTTGAAGTTACAGTGTGCTGTGATTGTGCCACTACACTCCAACCCGGGCAACAGAGTGAGACCTGTCTCTTAAAAAGTAAATAAATAAATAAAAATAATGTATGGCTTTTTAAAGGGAAGATGATGAGGGTCGACTTTACTCCATACTGGAAATTACATTCTACGTAACTCTATAAGCTTATGATGACATTTTTAGTTATTAATTTTATAGCATATAATGTAGTACATAATTTTTCATAATTCTTACAGGGAATATTAAAGAAAAAAAGCCTTGAGAGTTGTTTTTTGTTGTTGTTTGTTTTTGAGACAGAGTTTCACTCTTGTTGCCCAGGCTGGAGTGCAGTGGCGTGATCTCGGCTCACTGCAACCTCTGCCTCCCAGGTTCAAGTGATTCTCCTGCCTCAGCCTCCCAAGTAGCTGAGATTACAGGCACCCACCAACACCCCCAGCTAATTTTTGTATTTTTAGTAGAGATGGGGTTTCACCACTTTGGCCAGGCTAGTCTTGAACTCCTGACCTCAGGTGATCCACCCGCCTCGGCCTCCCAAAGTGCTGGGATTACAGGCGTGAGCCATCGCGCTGGGCCTAAAGAAAACACTCTTTAGCACCCCTGCCGTGGGAAGTCTGGGACCTCCAAAGGTAGGTCAGGAGCCCTCGTGCGAGGAGGGGGAAGCACTTGGTCCCAGGGCAAAGGAGACGGTGTGAAGAGAAAGATGTCCCGCCCCAGAACCCTGGCGCACCCATTCTCCAGCCTGGGGGGACTAACCTGCACCCTAAATAGGGGCCGGTGGTGGAAAGGGGCACCAATATGTCAGGCTCTGGCCTCAACTAGAAAATTGTTTGTTTTGGCGTTTGTTTTGGCTTTTGTTTTTAATCAACATTTTTATTCCCCTCTCCTATGCTTCATCCTCCTGTGTGTAGCTCTGTCCCAGCCTCCAAACAAAGCTGGCTCTGCAGTCTCTAGGCTGGCTGCGATGGGCTGACATCACGGAGCTGAAAATTACCACCAAGAGCTTCGTGACATCACCAGCATAGATGAGCGGGAAGAAACCAGGGCCTCAGACCAACAGAGCCGCTGTCAGCCACTAGAGGCTAGCCGGAGGCTTGTCCCTGCTGTCACCGAGAGCTCCCTCTAGCCAAGGAATCAAAAGTGGCAGGTGAGAAGCCCTCTCCTTTGCCATCTTGTGAATGGCTAGCTGTCAGTATTTACCACTTTCTCTTCCGTAAGCCTCCGAGACACCCCACTTCTCAGAGGCTGTGGTTCCCCATGATCAATCACCCAGTCAGTGCAGTTTGGAGCTGCATACTGGTACCTGCCTAGAACAAGAGTCCTGTGGGGACCCAGCACAGCCCTGGCCACCTGAGACAGACCGAGGCTACTTTGCCAGTGGCCTCTCCTCCGTTCTGGTCATTTCCCTGGGTGGTCTCTGCAGTCCTGGGATGGTTCTCCATGTTAGAGATGCAAAAATGCCGAAAGAGACACACGCGCAGGGTCTGCGCTGACCAAGATCAGAGAGATCCTTCCCTTATTCCCCGTTCAACAAAAATTAGGGTGAACCACACGGACCACTGTGCGGGGGACAACAAAAGATCAGATGTTGGCAATTTTCAACCTAATAGTATTTATTGAGCCCCTCCATGTTACCTGCACGTTTCCAGAGCTGAACATTGTGAAAGGAAATTAAATCTTGAGACCCCAAACTCATTAAGTCAAAGGGAGAAGTCAAGCTGGGACCTGGACCACAGAAACCTCCCTCCCCGCTTTTGGCTCCTAAATAAGATGGCTACAACATGAAAAACTCCTTGCCTCCGCCATATTTTGCCCACAAGGAAATTCCTAGTGAGCTGTTAACATTTCACCATGGCAGTGCAAATTCATAGCTTATCATTACAGACGCAGTCACCCCAGCCCACCGGACACAAATGCATATGGGATTGTTTCGCTGCCCCATTTTGTCTATGTTATCTTATGTAAAATGCAGATTCCCTGCATTTTTCCCCTGCCCCATTTGTCAATGTCATCTTATGTAAAAATGCAGATTCACTGAGGTAGGGAAAAACAATCATTCATGACCTACATGAAAACTGTGTGCTTCTCAATATTCTGCCCTTTCTCCTTTAAATTTGGAGCCCTCAAAATCATCTTTGGAGCAAGGCATAGACCTGTCTCCCAGGTGTGTCCTTAGCTTTGGCAAATAAACCACCTAAAACGATTGAGACTTCTCTCGTCATTTTTCTCAACTGACAACAGAAAGCAGCGAACCCAGGTCCCTGATCTCGTGCAGGTTCTTCAGCCCCAGGGACACGGGCAGTGGCCTGATGAGAAGTCGTTTTGTTCGTGGTGGAAAAGCTATTCCCTTTCCAGCTCTCAGGCCGTGGGACAATGTCATAAGAACGGCCCATTCAAGCTTGTGTGGGGGGGGTGTGTGCGCGCATGCATAGGTGTGCTGAGGGTCTGGAGTGTGGGTGGTGGTCTTGCCCTTGGGATACTAACATCCCATCACACTAGTACTCTGACTGCTACATCTTGTCATCTTCAATACTTGTCCCTAACATCTCTTTCTGTCATTGAGATGCAATGTGACCAACATACATTGAATCAGGACTGACAATGTCTAACTTGTGGTCAGACAAGTTAGACCACACATATATAATACTTCTAATAATTAAACTCTTCACTCTGGGAGAAATAAAAACCTAATTACATATATTAAAAGAAAAGCAAGCCGGCCCAGGAATCATGTAAAACAGTCATTTATTAACGGTAGGTTTCATTGGCAAGGTGACAGATTCCCTAATTGTTCTGTTGAGCTTCATAACTAATATTTTAATGCTTTTTAAAATTTTTGATTATTGTGACAACCCCTAAGCTAGTAACTACAGAGGAAAGAAATTGTCACAGAAGAGGCCATGAAAAATGTGAGTAAGCTAATCTGGAATCTAAATATTGTGGACAGACCGCAACGTGGTTAATCTTTAGCCTGACCTCTTCTCTAGGGAACCAAACAGAATGCAGTGAAGTGGAAAAGACAATTTCTTAAACTGATCACTGTGGCCTTAAAGAATTATGTAACTATGACACCCAAGTCATACCCAGACTTTTTAAAAGCCTTTCTCCAGCTTCTGGGGCCCTTTGCAAATTGCTCATTAACTCCCCATGGTTGTTCAGTGCTGGAAGGAGCAAGAGCTATTACAGCACGTCAGCATCTGAGGCTGGCCAACTTACAGGCCTTGGAGAGCCCGAATTTCATCGGGAAGAGAGGGGGCGAGGGAGCCAAGGGCAAGGAAGCCCTTCTAAGGAGGGTTGATGGAGCCACCGTCTTATGACCACGACATGGTGGGCAGCCCTGGGAGCCTGGGATGGGAGGAAGGCAAAACTCTGAACCCGGGTGTTCCAGGCTGGGCTGTTGGAGATGGGCCCTGAACTCCCTGTGTCAAGCTCCATCCCTGATAAGAGCAAGCAGTCTCTATAAATGCTAGTTGAATGATGGAGTTGGATTCTACAATAACTTCAGCACTTCCCATAGCATAAAACCAGATGTCCCAGGACAAAGCTTTGGGGACCATGACGTTAGGCGCTGAGGAATCCCTCAGGCAACCAAAAGCAACACCACTGAGAAGCAGCAATGAGGAAAGTGACTGCTAAAAACACATCCACACACACCTAAGAGCTGGGAAAATACTGGCTACCAGGGTGGTAGCCCCGTGCAATCACTGAGCCCTGGAAATGTGGCAAGTGTCACTGGCGAACTGAATTCTAAATTGTAATTGAATGAAATTTCAATAGCACGTACAATCTGTGGCTGTCAAATTGGACCACATAGCTCTAGGGCAATGGCAAGCCACGAAGCAGGTAGAGCAGGAAGATGACACTATCAGATCTGCATTTGACACCATCGGATCTGCACAAAATGACTGGTTTTGTGCCATGAGAAGTGCCCAAGTTTTTTGTGTTTTTAACAAAAGGTAGAAATCAAAATTGCATTTGCAGTATGATCCACATTTTGACAAATTTTTTTTCTTTTTCTGAGACAGAGTCTTGCTCTGTCGCCCAGACTGGAGTGTAGTGGCGCGATCTCGGTTCACTGCAACCTCCACCTCCCAGGTTCAAGCAATTCTCCTGCCTCAGCCTCCCGAGTAGCTGGGATTACAGGTGCCTGCCACCACGCCCAGCTAATTTTTGTATTTTTAGTAGAGACAGGGTTTCACCATGTTGGCCATGATGGTGTCTTGACCTCGTGATCCACCCACCTCAGCCTCCCAAAGTGCTGGGATTACAGGCGTGAGCCACTGCACCCGGCCTTGACAATTTTATATACATTCATACTTACATACACATGAACGGAACAGTTTGGGAAGAACTGCAGCAAAATATCATAGTAGGTTAAAACTGTTATGGGGCTATAAAGTTTTTTTGCTTTTTATGCTTTTCTCTATTTTCCATGTATACTACAACAAGCATAACATACATTTTTCATAAAATAATAAACATCTTTATTTTTCTAAAATTATACTGCCCACTTTTAAAAGCATTTAATTTCAACCATTAAAAACATGAAAACACCCCAAATGTCCACCTACCTGTAAATGGATAAGCAAATTGTGACACATCTAGAAACAAAAGACCACCCGGCAGTGAAAATAAACAGATCACCGGCACACACAGCATGGGTGAGTTTCAGAAACACCACGCTAACGTAACATTTCCGTGGACTATTCCTGGAAATGTGTGTGTGAGCTAGTCAAGTGCTTTGGTTTTGTCTTTTTTAAGAGCATCTGATAGGACTCGTACATCCAATTGCAACTATCTGAGCACATTGCCAATTTTGAACAGGAATCCAAAAAAAAAAAAAAGAAAGTTTGGGTTTTACTGAGCATTTTTCCTTTTTATTTCATTTATTTTATTTATTTATTTATTTTTTGAGACAGGGTCTTGCTTTGTCGCCCAGACTGGAGTGCAGTGGTGCAATCTCAGCTCACTGCAACCTTTGCCTCTGGGACTCAAGTGATCCTCCCACCTCAGCCTCCCTAGTAGCTAGGACCACAAGTGCACATCACCATGACCAGCTAATTTTTGTATTTTTTGTAGAGACGGATTTTCGCCATGTTGCGCAGGCTGGTCTTGCACTCTTGAACTCAAGCAATCCTCCTGCCTCAGCCTCCCAAAGTGCTGGAATTACAGATGGGAGCCACCACACCCTGCCCAGGCTTTTTTTCTTTCATGTTCACGTTGTATTTTCATACTGATGCATCATAAGTGAAATTCCTCCTGACTTCCTTAGAAATTCCAGCAGCCCAGGCCTTTCCTTGGAGCCCTGCAGCTGCACATCTAGACAGCCTGTTCCTCCTGAGCACTGGGCACCCACTCCGAAAGGGACGGGGAAACCCACCAACCTTGTCCTTCTCACGTCAGCAGCCTGAGAAGGAGTCCTGCCAGCTCCCTTCCCCGCCCACTGTCAGAGGCCACCACTACTCTGACCCCCAAAGGTCTCTTGAATCTTTCCATGACTCTCCAAAGGCTCCACACACCCGAGATCAAGCAGCCATTATTTACCCCCAGCACCACTGTGGCAACGTCTCCACGAGTCCTTACACTGTCCGCATGGAGCCACAGTGAGTGACAAATAACAGTAACAAATGCAGAACCGATGGTATCATCTTCCTGGTCTACATTCTTGGTGGTCTACCATTGTCCTACAGCTACGAGGCCCAATTTGGCAGTCACAAGTTGCATATGCTATTGAAATTTTATTTAATTAAAATTTAAAATTCAGTTTCTTGGTCACACTAGCCACATTTCCAGGGCTCAGTAGTTACATGGGGCTGCCACACTGGTCACTACAGATACAGAGGTTTTCTCTCTGTGCAGCAAGTTCTGCCAGTCGGTGCTGAATCAAAACATAAAGCAAGACCTCAAACTGGCCCTCGAGGCCCAGCAGCACCCCCAGCCTCACCTTGCACAGTGTTCTCTCACATGCCACCTTCCCATTGCTCCAGTCCTGGCATCCTAGTGTCCCTTCCACCTTGGGGTCTTTACACATGCTGCTCCCTGCACCAGGAGCCTCACCTCTGCCCTATGCTCCCATGCACCTACCTCATCTAACTGATTCCCCTCCTCCGGTAGAATTCAGAATCCACTGGTCAGAGATTTCCCTGCCTTCCCAGATGAGGTCAGATCCCCTTGTAGAGCAATCTAATGGCTCCTGTACTTATCATTTAAAGCACTGTAATGATGAGAGCATTGTTGTAGTTTAAATGTTGAAGGGTATCCTTCATTGCTTAGTGTGTCTTTCCCTAACAAGAATAGAAGCTCTAGGATAGTAGGTGTCTCATCTGTCCTGGACAACACCCAAACCAGTGCAGTACCTGGGACATAGTAGGAGGTAAATACATATTTGTTGAATAAATGGATGAGGTTAGAGGCTGATTCAAACAACATGAGTATCATAAGAGTATTAACACCTAACAAAGAAGGGTTTCCTCCATTCTAAACTCAGAGTAGTTGAAGCTATGAATTAAATAATGTTTTGACTATCTGCTGTTCACTTCGTGTGGGATTTGCTGCAAGGACAGGGGAGGGGCCAGAGATAACAGCTTAGGTGGAGAGAACCTGCTGAGCAGCTGCCTGTGAATTGGAGAATGTAGCCGGTCCAAAGCTTCCTCAAAAGCCTGAGTAGTGAGGGACGTTTGACTGTTAACATCAGAGGCAAGAGCAAGCCTCTGCTGAGGGCAGACTATGATCACAGGCCTTTAACAGGCATTGCATTCAATAGAATCTTACACTTTCATACATTAGTGCAAAAGACTGAATGTGCCTCCTCTTCCCAAACCATATGTTGAAACCCTAACCTGAAATGTGATAGTATTAGAAGCAGAGCCTCTGGGAGGCGATTGGGTCATGAAGGTGGAGCCCTCATGAGCAGGATTAGTGCCCTTATAAAAGAGGCCCCAGAGAATTCACTAGCTTTCTGTACTCTCCATCACGTGAGGACAGAGCAAGAAGGCACCGTGGTAAACCAGATGCAGCCCTCACCAGACACCGCACCTGCTGGTGCCTTGATCTTGGACTTCCCAGCCTTCAGGACTGTGAGAGATACATTTGTGTTGTCTATCAGCCATCCGGCCTATAGTATTTTATAGCATCCTGAACTAACACAGTGATACATACTGTACTGAGTTCAGAGGAAATGATAAACGGTCTTGGATTTGCTTCAATGTGAACAGATATCTATAGGAAAAAAAAACTTCATCCCCTGCCTACACATACACAAAGAGAAGTATGGGATGGATTACAAACCCAAAATAAAAACTAAAGCTATAAATCTTCTAGAAGAGAACATGGACCAGCTTCACAGAAAAAAGCAAAAACCACAAGAGAAACTATTGGTAAGTTAGCTTTCATGAAAATACAAAACTATGATGTATTAAAATACACCATTTAGAAAACGAGGAGGCAAAGCCTCCTATCGGGAGAAAACATGCAACTCGTTCAGGGTTGATTCTCATTACTGGTGGCAGTCACGACCCGTGAAGTGCCTCAGCACCAATTTAGGGAACACCGAACCACGGTTCTTAGGGAAAGTAAGGTTCCTGTGAGCCTCTGGTGATAGCCTTGTCATCAACCCATCAACGTATAACCATGTTTGATGTGTGTTTCTATTTCAAGATGCTTTATTTGATCAGCACTGTTTTTTCCTTTACATTGAACTCGCAGGCAACACACCTGAATGAAGCTTCTCTAACACACCGGTTTTCTCCATAAGGCACAGCGCAGCCTTTTTCCACTTCGGAGCACCAGATAGCACTTCAGCACCATGCCTGGGCTGTTACCAACTGAGATCCCCAACAAAATGCACAGAAACATGAAAAAATGGGCACTAAATGGACCGTAAAAAGGACACTCGCCATCCCTGCGGGAGCTGCAGCAAGAAGGTAGAGAATTGCCCTGTCCGTCCTGGCTGGCGGTGTGCACGTCAGACAACTCCAATGTCTCAGGGCTCCGTGTGTGCCCACGAATGGCCACAAAATCATCCAGATTGTTGACTTAGGGGTTACAAGTACATTTTATCAAGTAAGTGAATTCGGAAATATGGAATCTACGAAGAATAAGGATCAACTATAACGAAGAAGTGGCATCAAAAATATATAAAGGCCGGGTGTGGTGGCTCACACTTGTAATCCCAGCACTTTGGGAGGCCAAGGCAGCTGGATCACCTGAGGTCAGGAGTTTGTGACCAGCCTAACTAATATGGTGAAACCCCATCTCTACTGAAAAATATAAAAATTAGCCAGGCATGGTGGCAGGTGCCTGTAATCCCAGCTACTCGGGAGGCTGAGGCAGGAGAATCGCTTGAACCCAGGAGGCGGATGTTGCACTGAGCCAAGATCGTGCCATTGCAGTCCAACCTGGGTGACAGAGTGAGACTCCATGTTAAAAAGCAACAACAAATATATGTGTATATATGTGTGTGTGTGTGTGTGTGTATGTTATACAACTCAATAACAAAAAGACCAACAGTGACTTTTTTTGAATGAGCAAAAGATGTAAACAGATTCTTCACAAAGGAATGAACACCCTTGGCCAATAAGCACATGAAGAAAGGTTCAGCACGGTTCACCTGCAGGAACACGCAGATTCAAGCCACATGAAGTGCCACGGCACACCCACAAGAATGGCCGGAGTGTGAATGTGTGACAGCACTTGGCGTCAGGGAGGTTGC